>NC_056729.1:1435529079-1435824079 GCF_019279795.1 Protopterus annectens | reverse complement strand
TGTTTGCTTCTGTTGGTTGTTTACTGTTGGCTGTCATTTCTTTCTGTAGGCCTTTTTCCCTTACCTATCCTGGCTAAAATTTATATTTTCTAAGCCCATTTATAGTCAGAGGGCTTCCTTTTAGTTTTTACCTTCTACAGGCTTGTTTAAGTTAGAGAGCTCTGTAAAACAGGTATTTTTCCCTTAATTTGCCCGGCAAGCTCGTTTAAGTTAGAGTGCTGCCATTGGTCCGTTTAACGCAGAGGGCCTTTTTCTTCCTTTCCTATATTTTTATACTTTTAGCTTAGAGAACTGCTTTTTCTCTGCCTAAATTGCAGTGCTTAGTTTATTCTTGTTGTGTTCGTTAAAAAAAAATATATATATATATATATATATATATATATATATATATATATATATATATATATTTTTTTTCCCCTCTGGTAGTAATTAGTTATTGTAGTTGTTGTTGTTATTGATAGCCATAATGTCCAAATAACCTAAGGAAACTAAACCCTTTGGGTTCAAGAAATGTGAAAAGTGTAGTCAAAAAATGTCACTGACTGATGGTCACACTGTTTGTGTATACTGCCTTGGAGCAGTCCATTTACAGGAACCATGTGCCATCTGCCATTTATTCAGTCATAGAGTTTTGCTTGAGAGAAAAAATATGATTTTGAGAGGTTTGCTGAAGATCCCCTTCACAGACGCAATTGAAGAAGGTCAGGGTACTTCAAAATTGTCAAAATCCTCGTCTTCCAGATCTGAAAAGAAAAAGGTCATCCTCTTCCAGTGCTCATTTGGAGCCATCAGAAAGACTGTCTAAAGTGTCATCTTTAGACTTGAAAACTTTTGGGCCCAGAAATACCTACTACTTCAGCTCCTTCTGTGGTTTCGGTGCTGATGGAGTTTCACCTATGGAGCTGGAGCTGGTTTCTCCAACGTTGAGATCCCCTTTGCTTCAGTTTGCTAGATCACCTACTTCCTCCTCTCGATCCTCCAGGAGCCTCTCTGATGATGATGTGGATTGTGTAGTGCAGAGGCCATTAAGGACACCAGAGCTGGCAAAACTGTTGTCTGCTCCAACCTAGAGGGATTCAGAACAGGCCAAGACTACCCCTTTACCATCAATTCCCCCTCCGATCCAATCTAGGACCTTGGAGCTGGAGTATTTGGAACCAATTGTAGTGGAACTGTCGGACCCAGGATCTTTGGTCCTGACTACCTCTCTGACAGCCTCAGTTCCATCTAAACCCAAGGACTCTAGGAACTGAACCTCTCTAGTCAGGTCTGAGGAGGAGAGTCGGATCGGACAGTTGTCGGATCCGAACTTGCCTCACGAGGCTTTGATGCAGGTGAGCTTGGCTCCTGCAGTGGCCTCGGAGCCAACCTCCTTGGTTCCTGGGATGCCTACTAGCTCTTTGAAGCCAAAGGTTTCCTTGGATCAGGGGCAGGAGGCTTTCAAGGTGATGAGGAGAGTGCTGTCTCCACAGGCAGCTCCACTCTCAGGTCCAGTCATTCTTCCCCCAAAGGCACTGGTATTTGTCTCGGCACCACTGCATCCACAGAGACGTGGAGACCCTAGGCCTCAGGATGACCCATTGGGTGAACCCCTCTTTTCAAAACCTCTCCAGAATACCCTTCTAAAGAGGTCCTTCAAGCATTTAGACTCCCCGGAGGAGTCCATCACACCTGATACAGACCTTGATAAGTCAGACGAGTCCCCATGGTCACTCTCTGAGGATGTCTCCTTCGCAGACATCCTGGGAATACTTAAGCAGAGAGGTGGCTGGAACCCTTCTGAGGAGGAGTCTGTATACCTGAAGGCTTTTGGGTCTCTCCCTTTTGCCACTTGTGTGACTCTGCCTTTCAATGAATTAATGGACCTAGTTTGTTGAAAGGTGTGGGAGTCTCCAGACTCAGTGGAGCCTGTTCCCCATAGTCCAAATAAATTCATAACATCCCCCACAGTTAACAGTTGTCTTATGAAAGGTGTCCCAGTAGATGCTATGGTAGTGGCAGCAGCCACCAAAAAAGAACTTTCAGAGATGTCCTCACCTGTCCATCCAACAAACAAGGAGTCTCATACGATGGACAGATATGGAAAGCGCACCTTTTCTTCAGTGACCTTTGCATTCAGGTTGCTGAATTATCTCATCCACTTTACCAGACTTCAGAGAGATCTCCTGAAGGAGCTAGGAGGTATTCTTCAAGGTTCAGTAGCAGAAGGGGTATCAGAGAAGGTTTTCTCTCAGCTCTCCACCTTAAACTCAGTGGTCAACTCCTCCATGAGACTCATTTCTTATGCAGCACACGGAGCGAGTAAGGCAGTGGGTTCAGGAATTTCCCTAAGGAGACATTCCTGGATGTGCTTGTGTGACTTTGCAGAGGCCTTTAAATCTTCTTTTGTTACTGCCCCGTTTGATGGCTCGTCCTTGTTCGGGCCAAATGTCAAAGACACACTAACCAGGTGTGAGCAAGAAGAAAAAAACTCTCTCTGCTATAGGAGTCCATTTTTCCCCTACTTTCTAGACATTACCCAAAAGGCCAAAAGGCAGGAAAAATGTGGATCTTAAAATCCCAGAGAGCTTTTCCGGACACATGTGATGATTCTTCCCCCAGGAGCAGAGGGGGAAGCAGTAATGGAAGATGCTGACCAAGTGGCAGAGGGGATCTGCAGAATCAGGGTGACAGGGAATCATTCTATGGTAAGCCCTTTCAGCGCTCCTGAAAGGGGGCCCATCTGTCTATCTCTGGAGGCAATCAAGGGTTGCTTATCTTTGTACCCAGAAGCCTGGCTAAAAATAACAGACAAGTGTGTACAAAGCATCCTATCCAGAGGTTACCCTATACCCTTTTCTTTCCCTGTCCAAAACATAAAGAACACCCTGAACATTCCACCCAATCAAAGGAAACAGGCAACTCTAGAAATACAAAAGTTGCTAAACAAAATAGTCATTCAAACAGTCCCCGCAGACCAAATATTACTCAAGGTTCGTTTTAGTTCCAAAGAAAACAGAGGACTGCAGACCTATCCTGGATCTCAGCAGATTAAACAAATCAGTAAGAAAAGCAAAGTTCTAGATGATAACACTACAGTGAATACTCCCTTTTCTGGGAAAAGATGATTGGAGGTGCTCTATAGACCTCCAGGATGCGTACTACTACATAAAAATGGACAGGCGATCCAGGAGTCACTTGTGCTTTTGGCCAGGAACCAGTCACTACCAGTTTCAAGCTCTGTCCTTTGGTCTCACTACAGCCCCCAGAGTGTTCACCAAGTGTATGGCAGTAGTCCCGGCTCACACGAGATGCCTATGAATCTGAGTGTTTCCGTACTTAGATGACTAGCTCCTAACCACCACCACTGAGCATCTACTAACAAAAGTAAGAGACACCACCTTGATGCTCTGCTCTCACCTAGGAATCACTATAAATTTTGACAAATCTGCCTTGTTGTCATCTCAGCATATCATGTTTATAGGAGCAGATCTAGATCCAACAACAATGATGGCAAAACTTCCCCCCAAAAGAGTTCAAGTCCTACATCATCAGGTCATAAACCTACTTTCCAAGAAAAAGGTACAAGCAAGAACAGTCCTGAAAGTCTTGGGGACCATGGCAGCAGCAATAAACTTGGTTCCATCAGCATGTCTGAATATGAGAATTCTGCAGTGGCTACTGTTCACTCAGTGCTCTCTACAGGAACTACCCACGTCCCACCAAATTATGATAACAGAATCTTGCAAGAAAGACCTTCGTTCGTAGCTTCACTCCATTAGGTCAACCCTTTGTTCTTCCACAGCCTTTAGCCACAGTGACCACAGATGCTTCCCAGCTATGGTGGGGGGGGGGCATTATCTGGGAAGGACAGTCCAAGACACATGGCAGGATCATGAAGCCCATTTGCACATCAATGTCCTAGAGATGAGGGAGGTGCTTCTAGCACTGCAAGCATTCCAAGACACTGTCCCACTAGGAGCTATTGCAATACAGACAGACAACATGTTGGTTTTGTGGTTCACAAACAAGCAAGGAGGGACCAGGTCTTACCCCCTCTGCTGGGAGGCCCTCAAAGTATGGCAGTGGGCGACCTCCTCCCAATGTTTTTTAATAGCAATGCACATCTCAGGGAAAGCCAACGTGATAGCAGACAAACTCAGCAGAGCAATTCTGATGCCTCACAAGTGGTTCCTAAAACAAGAAATAGCAGAGATGATATTCTGCAAATGGGGCCAGCCTTGCTATG
This sequence comes from Protopterus annectens, assembly GCF_019279795.1. Taxonomy (NCBI): domain Eukaryota; kingdom Metazoa; phylum Chordata; order Ceratodontiformes; family Protopteridae; genus Protopterus; species Protopterus annectens. The sequence continues at coordinate 1,435,819,851 of NC_056729.1, read as the reverse complement.
ACCTGTTTGCCATGTCCATGAATGACAAATGCAGCAGCTATGTTGCCCTTATCCCCCTCCGGGGGAGTGACCAAGGGATGCACTTGTTCACTGGTGGCCTCGGGACTCCTCTACGCCTTTCCTCCCTTTCCATTGATACCGAATGTTCTTCAGAAAACCAATTCCTTGGGAAGGAATTTGATGCTCATCGCCCCTTACTGGTCTCATCAGATCTGGTTCCCCTTCCTTTGGCCTCATCTTCAGCAGGAGCCATGGATTCTGGACCCAGTTCCAGACCTTCTGATTCATGCATCAGGGATGCTCCACCCCTCCCTTCAATCCCACAAATTGACAGCTTGGCTGCTCCGATTCCAAACATAGCCTGACTCCCTAACGTCTCCCCATCAGTCAGACATATTTTAATTTCATCTCATAAGGCTTCAGCAAGGAAGTTATATGCCAGCAAATGGAAGAGATTTTCTTTCTGGGCCTGGAATAACCACATTGATCCCTTCTCTGCCCCTATACCTTCCATTTTTGAGTTCTTAGCAAAGCTATTTAATGAGGGCACAGCTGCAGCTACTATTTGAGTTCAGTTAGCAGTGATATCTAACTTCTGCATAGGTGAATCAGGGACAAATGTGATGTTCAGCAGACTTTGCAAAGCTTTTCTTAAGGGAAGTATTTTATTAAGACCACCCATTAAAGTCCCTCCAGTACTGTGGGACCTAAACTTTGTTTTATCCTGTTTGATTCTTCCTCCTTTTGAACCTGCATCATCATGTGATCTAAAGTTTCTAAATTGGAAGACAATCCTTTTGATAGCCATCAATTCTGCTGGAAGAGTCTCAGAGCTACAGGCATTGTCAATAAAGCCCCCCTACATGCTTTTCCACAAAGACAGAGTATGCCTACAAACAAACCCATCCTTTCTACCCAAAATTTGCTCAGAATCTAATTTGAACCAGTGCATAGACCTACCACTTTTTTACCCATCTATGGCAACAAGGCAGAATATATGCTGCACTAACTACATGTGCATAGGCAATTGAACTTCTACTTACATAGGACAAAGGATTTCAGAAAATCTGACCAATTATTTGTATCATTTTCAGACTACAAGAAAGGTGATCTTGTATCAAAAGTCACACTTTCAAAATGGCTATCAGGTTGCATTACCTTTATTTACAATTCCCAAAACAAAGAACTTCCTGGAAAAGTGAAAGGTCAATCTACAAGAGCCATAGCAACCTCCTCTGCCTTTCTGGCGAGATTACCATTTGTGCTGCAGCAACCCGAGCAAGACCTCATACCTTTATCACTCACTACAAACTGAATTTGGCCTTCAGGAACACTTTTGGGTCCACTGTTCTGAAGAATATTCTCCCGTGAGCCACCCACGAAATATGGTGCTAGGGACGCTGTCCCAACCAATTATGAATGAAGGTGAGATAGGACAACATCACATAAAGAAGTTATATACTCATCATAACGTTCCATGTGTGTTGTCCCTCTCGCCTTCATTCCTACATCCCACCCTCATTTCCCCTACCTTTGGCTTCTGGAAAACAGAGAGGTTACAGTTGGAAATAAAGGTTCTCTGACCTTCATTATTCTGTAAGTTTTTGATAGTTATTGGTATCTAGTGTTATATCAGCGAACAAGATCTGGGGAGCTTTTGTAGGGCATGATGGGATAGGGTTACAGCCACGAGCTAGTGGAAGACCTCAAGCTTTTGTATAAGGCCGAGACTGAAACTCAACCAGTTAAGAATGAAGGCGAGATGGGCAACACACATGGAATGTTATGGTGAGTACATGACTTCTTTTTAAATAAATAAATAAGAATTGTGGAAAGATGGATGTGTGTGTATGTGTGTGTGTGTGTGTGTGTGTGACTGTATGGATGTGTATGTATGTATGTATGTCTTGTGAAAGACGTGCCTGTCAGCGGCAGTGGAAGTATGTGTGTTAATCTGTGGAAAATATCATGCCAGTATATTTATTTGTAGGTGCATAGACACATAAAGAACTCTTCTGGCTGATGTGGGTCCTGGAGACAGTTTGATTGTTGTTTCTTTGACTTTCCTTGCTATCACACCTCTGAGACGTGCACAGAAGGTCTCTATATCTTATCTAAATGTATTGTACTGTCTAGGCAAAACAAGTTGGAATATGTTTCGGAGATCATTATTTTTACCACTTTCTTCGCAGTCAAACATCAGGCATGTACAGGTGGCTATCGTCTGTGTGTAGGAGTACGACATCATGCTATATATGCACACGTGACAGCAACAAGTTAAAAAAATATTACTGACACTGTTTATTCTTTCACTTTTGTCACAGTCTAACACCAAAGAAGTGCATAGAAAGTGGCTGACTTTTGGGATAGGAGAAAAGAGCGGTGCTGTGTGCAGATATGACAGCAAAAGCTTTAAATATTTAATGTTAACCATTTGTTCTTACTTGTCATCAGTGTGTGGTTCATATTAACCTTTGTGTGTGTGTGTGTGTGTGTGTGTGTGTGTGTGTGTGTGTGTGTGTGTGTGTGTGTGTGGTCTACTGTGTCAATTGCTTTGGTTAGGTTTAAAAATATTACTACTGTAACTTGTTTGTCTGTACCCATGGGGATGTCATCAGTTATTATCTATACAGCTCTTATTGTAGTGTTTTTGGCCCAGAATCCATGTTGGTTAGGGACAGGAGTACTTAGTCAGCAAAACACTTAGCTGGTTAATCATGGGCTAATTTTTGCAGCATGTTACTAAGTGTTTGGAGTTTTGAAATGGGTGTGAAGTCTGAGGGTTGTTTTTAGAGTCTGTTAAATAATGGCACCTTTCTATGTTTTACCAAAAATTAATGTCCCGTGCTAATGCCAAAGTCTCAGACAGACAAAGTAGTATCCAAACAAAAAGAAAGAAGAATGGTAAGACACTGCTACGGAGTTTTCTTCTTTAATAAAACACAGGAATACAAGTAGTAAGCGCTTTCGGGTTTGGCAACCCTTCATCAGACAAATTAATGACACATATCTCTACATTTTTAAAAACAGAACCTACCAATCATCATTCAGTATACAGCCCGCCTTTTTTGCAGGGCTGGTTTTAAAGGTACCATCTCATTTAAACCAGGGCTCCTATGTGACATGAGTTCAATAATCCATTTAGACTCCATGGACTCTGTAAGTAATTTTATATCCCCGCCTCTATTACCTAACCTCACATTAACCACAGCTTTGAATAGAAATGTATGTGCTGGATTGGCCTCAATGTGTCTATATAGGGCGTTGTGCACATCCTTGTTTCTGATGGATGATAGATGATGTAAAATTCTGGTCTTAAACATATTATTCGTCATCCCCACATAGAACCCTGAACATTGTGTACATTCTGCCAGATAAACCACATTGGCTGTCCTGCATGTGGCCCTTGCCTTAAAGGTAAATACATGATCATTGAATGGATGCACAAAGGTTGCTACCTTATTAATACTAGAACAGGCTTTACATTTGCCACAAGGCACTGTGCCTACATTAGTCTTAAAAAATCTCGGTCTATTAATGCTATTCTCCCCACAAAGTATATCCTTCAGGTTTTTATTTCGCCTATACCCAAAGTCAGGTCTAGGTCCTACCAGGTCCCTTAGTCTACCATCACTCCTTAGGATGTTCCAATTTCTATTTACTATATTTCTAATATCTGCGATGTTACTGCTATAAGTAAAGTATAGCTTAACATTACTTCGTCTATCCTTTTGTGTCCGGAGTGCTTCACCTAAATGCTCATCATGTTTCAACCATGGTTTAAACCTGTTAGCTCTTTCTACTCGATTGTCATCAGCTATTCTCTTAACCATTTTTTCATCATAACCTCTGGCATTAAAACAGGTCATCAGCCCCTCTACTTCTCTGATATATTGATCGTCCTCCATACAGAGTCTAGATGTCCTACTCATTTGACCTTGGACAATATTGGGGAACATAAAACGTGGGTGCATGCTATCAAAACATAGCAGATGATTCTTCCAACATTCCTTCCTAAACAAACTAGAAGAAAAACCTTTGTTAGTACGTTTAATCCTCACATCTAAAAAATCAATCTGTGAATCAGAATAATCAAGGGTGAATCTAAAAAAGGATGTTGTGGAGTGCAAAAACTCAAGAAATTTGTGTAACAATGCAGCACTACCCCGCCAAAAAATAAACACATCATCCACAAAACGGGTATATGCTCCAATGTACTGCATCCATTCCTGATTGCTAAATATAACCTCTTTTTCCCAATAGGAAAGCACCAGATTTGCATACGTATTAGCACAGGGGTCCCCATAGCAACCCCCTATGCCTGTCTGTAAGCCTGTTGCCCTCCAATGAACACATTGTTCTTCAACACTAAAGACAACAAAGTCTTAATCAGTGTTATCTTAACTTCATCTTCACCCATATCATGCAGGACCCTACCTATCGCCCGTATGCCATAGTTGTTACTAATTACAGTAAACAAACTTTGGACATCCAAAGTAACCAGTAGTATGTTTTCATACACCCGTTGCTGATTAAAGTCCCTTACCACCTGTAAAAAACTTCGGGTATCTTTCAATATAGTGGAAATCCTTTCTACATAGGGTCTTAATGTATACTCAAGCCATATAGAGATGTTTTCAGTCACCCATCCTCGACCTGATACAATAGGTCGTAAAGGTGGATCAGTGGGTGACTTATGTATTTTTGGCAGAGCTTTAAAGATTGGAGTTACTGCCCTCTCTATCATGAGGAATTTTAACAAATCATCACTAACTTTCATGTCAAAATTCAATTTTCTTAATTCATTCTGCACTCCATCCACTATCATTCTTATTGCTGTTGGATTAATTGGAATGTAGGTGCTGGTATCTGATAACAACCCCTGTATTTTAAAGTTGTATACCTCTGTGTCAAGTAGTACCACGGCTCCACCCTTATCAGCCTTTTTTATGACTATGTTATGATTTCTACTTAAATCACCTAGTGCTTTCTGTTGTGCCTTCGTAAGGTTATAAAAAGTATGGAAATCTTTTTTCTCATAGTACTCTAATAAATCACGTTCACAGCTATTAATAAACAAGCTCATGGCTGGTGAGAAGGGGGGTACATATGTACTGGGTTGTTTCAAACCCACTCTGATAAAACCACTATCACTAGTATTACTATTGCCAAACACACATTTCAAGGCTAAATTCCTACAGTACAGCATAATATCCAAAATGACTTCATTAAAAACACTTGCCCTACCAGGCACAAAAGTCAATCCTTTGTTTAAAACAAAGTACTCATCTTCCGTTAAAATATGAGTAGATAAATTATGTACAATACCAGAACAGTCATCAAAAGTCAATCCTGAACTCTCCTCCTCTTGTTGGGGTCTCTCCCCTCGCTCAGCAATCTTTTCCAGGCCCCTCGTTTCTTTACAGGAGCTGGTAGCATCTCGAAAAAATGCTGTCGTCCCTGTGTAGTCTTAGGGCGTGCTCCTTTCTCCATGGTTCCACTAGCCATATCGCTTGGTAATGTCATGACTGTAGATGTTGCTGGCGTTACCCCTGCAGATGATACAGCCAGTTGTTTTGTCGCTCTTGAACCAGCAAAATCATGCTGAGCCTTATCGTTGCTTCTCTCCGTGAGCGACTCTGCATTTAAATCATGTGAACCATTAGGTACCTCATGGACGACCTGGACCGTTGTAGCCTCTTTTCGCTCCATCCTGTTCCTCCCCTCTGGTTGACGTCGACCTGTAGTAGTAGCTTCAATAGCATTCACGTTTGAAAGGACCCCTTTGTATCTCGGCCAGACGAAAATATTGCCTGAGAAAAAAATCCTCAAAGTCTCTCTTCAGTTTACTGATTTTCTGGACGCGTAATTTTTCATTACTGTCAGTAAGAGTACACTGTAGTTGTTCCAAATGATTACAATGGTTAGCTTCCTTGAACTCCTCTACCAATTTACATTGTAAAACCTCCACTTCTCTCTGTAGCGTTGTTTAAACCATGGTTTAAACCATGGTTAAAACATGATGAGCATTTAGGTGAAGCACTCCGGACACAAAAGGATAGACGAAGTAATGTTAAGCTATACTTTACTTATAGCAGTAACATCACAGATATTAGAAATATAGTAAATAGAAATTGGAACATCCTAAGGAGTGATGGTAGACTAAGGGACCTGGTAGGACCTAGACCTGACTTTGGGTATAGGCGAAATAAAAACCTGAAGGATATACTTTGTGGGGAGAATAGCATTAATAGACCGAGATTTTTTAAGACTAATGTAGGCACATACTTTAGTAGGGCCACATGCAGGACAGCCAATGTGGTTTTATCTGGCAGAATGTACACAATGTTCAGGGTTCTATGTGGGATTGAGGTTCAGGGTTCTATGTGGGGATAGCCGATAATAATGTTTAAGAAAGATTTTGGTTCTGTTTTAAAAATGTAGAGATATGTGTCATTAATTTGTCTGATGAAGGGTTGCCAAACCAAGGTTAATATGAACCACACACTGATGACAAGTAAGAACAAATGGTTAACATAAAATATTTTAGCTTTTTGTCATGTCATCTACACACAAACTTCTTCTTTTCTCCCTCCCAAAAAAAAAGCCTTTCTCTATGCACTTTTTTGGTGTTAGACTGAAACAAAAGTGATTATCGATAGTACTTTGATACTGAATTTGTGGATTAAATGCTGTTAAATGGCTAGAAGCAGTCCACGTATCTACCAGAGGTTTAAATTGACATACCACTGTCCAATGAAGATGGACGTATGCCAGACTTATCAGGAAAGGAGTCATTTGGAATTTCAAATCACAGTGGTCTAGAATCTAGTGTCTCGGTGAAACCTGGAATTATGTACAATTTAAAAATCATGGATAAGTACAAGGTTTCAGACACTGACATGATTTGTGCTTCTTAAGTAGTCATTTGGCATGCAGCTATTGCATGCTGTTTGTACGCAGTGTCTGAAAGGCACCTTATGCACCAAACATGTAGGCAAGTATGGGTATCCTTAGCCACAGTGGTGTATAAGAAAGCAGAGAAATTGTTAAAATATTAAAGGAAGTGATACAGCATTTATAGAAAGCATAATGCTAGTGACAATAATATAGTCATTGTTCCCCTGTACTCTTCACTTATCAGACCAATGATCGAGTACAATGCCCCATTCGGGATGTATCTCACCCGACATCTGCAGCAATTGGAGAGACCCCAAAAGTTCCTCACCAAAAGGATAAAGGGACTCCAAAATCTGTCATATGCTGCCAGATTGAAGAAACTCCAGCTCTATTCAGTCGCATACCGTCTGCTCAGAGGTGACATGTGCCTGACATACAAGGCCATGTCCAACCCGGAATTAATGGACATGCTCCACCTCAAAAAATCCAAATCCACCAAAACCACTAGAGCAAGCGACTTAAACCTTAGCACGGATATAAATAGGACGTGCTGGAGGGATAGATTTATCACTCAGAGACTCCCTTTGCTGTGGAATAAAATCCCGGTCCATGTGAGGCAGAGCACCTCGCTGGCTCTGTTCAAGAGAAATCTTGACCTGTGGATGGGAGATCATAGGTTTACCCCAGGAATTATCTCTGTGTCACTGCTGGACAGAGGCACAACAAACTAATGGGCACAGTATTTTTTCATATAAGGGGTGGCGTAAGCCACAAAAATTTGGGCTAGGCTTATAAATGCCTTAGGGCAGATAGCCTGGTATAAACCTATGAACCTATGAACCTATAGAAGATCTAAACTGGGCTATAATGAAAGGAAAACTAAGATCTGAAAATTTTCTTTCTAAAATCAAAGACAATAAATATGCTTTTACTAGAGACCCATTGCCAGTTATTGCCGATGATATTTAACAGAAATTTGGCTAGTGTCCATGTCTGTGTTATAACTTCAAACCAACGTATATATAATAGATATAACTTCCCCAATTATTCCTACTGAGATGTGAAGTAATCCTTAGCAAGAATGGTAGAAACATCTAGTATGGGGCCAGACAATTTATCTGGTCTGCCTAGTTAGTACTCTTAAGAATTGAAACAGTCCCTAGCAAGAATGAAAGAAATATCTAGTACAGGGCCTGACAATTTATCTGGACCATTTATCAGCATGATTAAGGATAATCTAATAAATTCTCTTGTTGCTACATTTAATTCCCTTTTATTAAAGGGCACTATTCCAGAGGAGTTGGAATCATCTCACATTGTCCTTATTCATAATGGAGACAGAGCAGACTTAGATAATTAAAGATAGTTTTGCATCAATAATAGGTACATGTCTTGAAAGACACTTAGTCAGTATTCCGGAATCCCAGAATTGGTATTCACTACTTTTAGACTTTAACTAGCACAAATTTGTATAAGACTCGTCAATTCTTAACAAATTAAATGAGTTCTATGATCTTTTTTGTATAGTTCTTAATATGGGTATGGGCGTAATAGTAGTATATTTAGATCTCACAAGGGACTTTGACAAATTGATCACATAGTCATCAAAATTAGGAAACATAATAATATAAACATTATACAATAGCTTGAAAGATGATTAGATCACAGATCCCAAGGGGTGGTTATAACACAGGGTTGTTAGCTGAACTGGATTTCAGTCAAATCAGGTAAGCCTGAGTGGTCAGTCTTAGGATTAATCTTATATAATTTACTTTTTGTCTCAATTTAAATTGATTCTGAATGTTGGGCAAACAAATATTCTTATGGCATTAACGCTGGTGTTTTTTTAGCAAGGCATTCATATGTTGTCTATTTGAATCAACAATTGCAGTCATTAAATGTATGGATCACATCATCTGGTCTAAACTGTAAAGTGATGAGAACAGGGAATCTGGCAAACCGACTCAGACTTTTTTCTGAATAACACCATTCTGGAAGAAGAGAATGTCTTTAAAGAGTTGGGCAAATGGGTTAACAAGTTACACTTCACATTCCATATTATCTTTGAATGTGAGTAGTCTCACAGGAATATACAAAAAAGAAAGAGTACTGAACTATATTAAAATGCAGAGTGTAAACAACTTTCCTACATAAGATACATTTTGAAAGAAATGAACATGTGAAGTTAATAAAGAGAGGATTTCAGGATGGTTATTCAGTGGAATATCTGGGCTGCAGGAAAAGAGGACTACTTATATTAATTGCTAGAGGAGCTCCAATAGCGATAGAAGAGGAAAACGGGTAATAATAGTAGATTTGTAGTAGTAAGAGGCTACTTGCAAGGGAAGAGGATTACGCTGGCATGTAATTATGTTCCACCTAAAACTGCTGCATGGAGCTTAAAATTCTGGGAGAAATAATCAGTATTCATCATGAAAGAAGCATCTAGTACAGGGCCTAGAAGGGAAAATATAATAAAAGAGGGTAGATTTTTGAAGAAATGTATGAAAATATTTGGTATAGAAGATGCCATGAAAACTTTTTTGTATTCATGTCAGTGTGATGAGCAGCATGCATATACAGTTAGCACTGCTGCTCATCACGCTAACATGTAAACATCATATAGGGTTTGGGCAAAGCCTTCATGATTGTTCATGAATCCCACAGAATTATGACAGATTTGTAGTAGTAAGGGGCTACTGGCAGGGGAGGAGGATTCCACTGACATGTATTTCTATTGGGGTTAAACAAACAAGCTTCTATTGCTCCAGTGCTTAAACTCAGAGCTGCAAAATTATATTTCAAGGGTTGTTAGATTTTTTTATTATTAGTTTTTGATATTTTAGTTTTCATGCACTGTGCATCTACTATAGGTTTTTACCATTAATTTATTAATTGTGAATTTCATTAAAACAGTTTTTTACTTTGTTTTCAGTTTATAGATTTATTTCTTTCCTAGATTTATTCTACTGGATGGTTTGTAACATGTGATTTATAGAACAGGTTATTTAAATCAGCTCTTATATATATATATATATATATATATATATATATATATATATATATATATATATTACATGGTTCTGATGAAGTCCCAAGATTAGTTTGGGACAAAAGAGCTTAACCATTTCAGTATGTTGTGTATTTGTTACTCTTTATAATTCTTGATTAAAATCTTTTTCTTATAATACTTTTCATTTGGGCATATTTTTGTTGGACCTGGATTCAGAAATTGCATTTTGGACACTCACTATTGGTTTGACATTACATGAGTGCTTTTTTCTTGTGTTTGGTGATTCTAAGAACTAAGCTAACACAGGAATGCCGAAAGTAGATTCTGCTGATAGGGGTGACTACAATTAGGGGTACAGAGAATAGGCAAGAGGGAGCTGGAGTTTACTGGAGAAAACTGGCAAAGGAACCAAGGTACTGGGAGCAAATAATTAGAGAGGGAAAGGTAATAGAGGGGGCAGAGGCCAAGAATTCATTTGAACTGCAGGCTAGAGATTGCTTTTCTTACCAAAGATTGACACCAGAGTATGGGCAAAAAGAAAGAAATGCGGGGGGGGGGGGGGGTTCCTAAACAAAAGACCAGCACTGCTAGAGTTTTTAGTAGAATCTAGAACAGATGTTTATGTTAAAAGAGGGATAATAAGTAGGGCATATAGAATACTGCATGATAACAATAGGGATCAATCAGAGGAGATTAGAAAGGATTGGGAAGAAAGACTGGAAAAGCAATTCACAAAGAAACAATGGGAGGATATATGCATGGCTCTCCAATATGCAACAAAGTCTAGAAGATTTAGAATCTTTGCTTGGAAGTGTTTACATAGGTGTTTTTATACCCCAAGCAGACTCCAAAGAAATTTTCCTCAAGTAGATTGCAAATGTTGGCATTGTGATGGGGAAGGAAGAGATAATTCAGAACATATCTCTTGGAAGTGTAATGAGTTGGCAGACTTTAAAAATTCCCTGCAGACCACTCTATCAGAAATACTGGATGAACAAATTGTAAATAAGGAAATTATTTTTTGAGCTGTGATACAGAATCAGAATTGCCTAGACATGATAAGGCCTTGCTGAGTCTAATTCTGGTCGCTGCCAAAAAAGCAATTACTAGAAAAGGGAAATCAAAGTCTAAACCAACCATACTAGTAGTAGTGAATATAGTAACAGAGAGAAAAGAACAGTCAGTGGGATCTTTATAATAAAGTGTAGGAACAAATTTCATAGAAAAGTAGGAATTGTGGGAATAATACATGCAGAATAATGTTTTGGAGGAGGAATAAGGTTTAAGGAAAGGCAGGAGTTGCATGAGCTATGTAATGTTTGATTGACAATGACTGTATAGAAGATTATATCTGATGTATAATGTTTGCAGCCAAAAATACATCAATGTGGTTCGTTTTCATTTATTTAAATGTATGATATTTCATTTATCAATTTATTACAGAACCGATGCCCACTTATGCCATGTGTGTGTGTGTGTGTGTGTGTGTGTGTGTGTGTGTGTACACACACACACATATATATTTTTTTCCTGCGTGCATACAACGTGCAGTATCAACTCTTAATTTTGTGCTTTCTGAGTGTCACAATTAATGTATGTATATCTATTTACCTTATTGACATATAAAGAGAAAACTGATAGGAAACATTTTGGAAATTTCAGAGACTGTCCAGTATATTCAGTGGTTCAGGCATTCTGTTCCTTGAGTACCTAATTCTGGTGTGTAAAGTGTGAAAAGAAGACATGGGGTGATTTTCTTGTCTGTTGTGGGCCAGAAGAAATGTGAATATAATGTCACAGGATCAAAAGTGAACCCTTTACAAATTATACTAAGGTAGGAGTTACCTATTACATAATTATTATGTTTTTCATATAACAAGAAGCAAAAAATAAGTGGTAATGGCAAACAGTGCCTCAAACCAACAGTCAATTTGTAAAAGCAGAAATAGGAGGCAACAGACCACAGCTGTAAATAACATAAAACACTTTTAATCCAAAAACAGATGTCAAGTGAGCGCTTTTGTGGACTAAGCCACTTCATCAGACACTGTAATGAAAAAACATTCAAGTTTAATACCCAGCAATTCAAGTAATTATGCTAATGCATAGCCCTTCCCTTCTGACTTAAAGTCATACTGCATTCAGCATAAATTCTTCTCCAGTTAAAATACAAACACAAAATTCCTTTCTGAAACTCACCTAACAGTCAGTAAAACAGAAATTAAACTTTCTATACAAAAATTACTATAACAACATAGAAGTATTATAAAAAATACATATTTTAAAATCTGTATTATATATATATATATATATATATATATATATATATATATACATACACATGAAATAGCAGAGCATAGAGATCACCAACTACTTTTTAAATCTCTAGCTAATAAAATGGGCTTAATATTCAATTTATCATTGAGGCCCTTTCCCATATTTGCCCTGAGTCTCACTATCCATTCTAGTTCTTTAGTTTCTGTCTTCAACTTAACATCTCCCCCTCTACAGTTATTGACAACTCTGTCAATTACCATAAATTTAAAAGTATGTGTAGCTCCATGCCTCTCAACATGCTTTGCCAGAGCATTGGTGTCTGCCATCCTCCCAATGTCATAGAGATGTTCCCCCATCCTATCCCTTAACCTCCATGTTGTCATGCCAACATAAAAGGAGGTGCAGACCAAGCAACATGCTAAATAAACAATGTTAACGCTATTACAATTAGCCATAAGTCTGAATTTGAATACCTTATTCAGATCCGGGTGCAGGAACTCACCATTAGAGTCCACATGAGTACATAGATTACATTTGCCACAGGGAAACGTGCCAAAGTTACTCACACTAGGGCTCTGTATTCCACTCTGTTGGGACCGAGGTCCACACAGTAACCTTTTCAAATTCTTCTTATTTTTAAAGGTATATCTCGGAACTTCCCCTACCAATTGTCCGATATCCTCATCAGCACATACAATATTCCAGTTTCTGCGGTAAATGTCCTGCAGCATCCTAATGTTACTAGAATAAGCAACTGACATTCTCATAGGCTTGCAAGCATTTCCCATTGGCAATGGCAGTGGGTTTCCTTCAGAAAAATAGGGTTTCCCCTCCATATTTCTACTCCCAGAGACCTCCATCAGGGTACCCTGAAGCTCATCTTCACCGTACCCTCTCTGTATAAATCTCACCTTTAACTCACCAAGTTCCCCCTCAAATTTCATACAATTGGCTGTTAGCCTAGATGTTCTAAGCCCTTGTCTCCTTACAATGTTTTTAAAAACATAAAAAAGTGAAATGAACAAAGAAACCCAAAGCCGGCTACAGAAGGTGCCAGGTCAGATGAACGTAACTGGAACAGCAGGAACTGGAAATCACTAACAGCTCAACCTTGAGTATCTCCGTGCACACAGTATCCACAAATACCGTAAAATGTAAAAACTCTTCTTTATTACACAAGATCCACAAAAAACACGATAAGAACCAACACTAGTTAAGCACTTTCATCTGCTATGTGCAGACTTCCTCAGAACTAGTGTATGAAACCATTGCTTGCATTTAAATAACATTCTTGGCGTGAAAACTGTGATGTTCTTTTAAAGAAACATACTTTTACACAACACATTACCAATAACAAATATAAATGTGGAAACATTGTAAAAAACTGTTTGTAACTATGTGCACTAAACAGAACATAATAATAATATGCTGTTCCCGGTTATGGCAGGAGCAGGGGATGAAACGTCAGCTGTATCGAATAGCGAGGAGGTATTACTTTTAAGGGCTGAAGTAGCCGACCTACAGAAAGATGTAAGGAAACTTATGGAAATGGTACATTCATTACTGGAAGCTCCTAAGCCAAAGGAGAGTACAGAGTTCACTTCTTCTTTTAAAGGTTCGTCAAGGTTACCTAGTAATCAGCAAAAAGAGTTAGTGGACATATCGGATACAAGCGATGATATTCCAAACGGACAAAATTGTGTGGCCAATGATATTTCATCAAGTAGACATTGCCCTATAGACGTTGTCTTGAAGGATAGCGACATCCTATTGACACCGGAGAAGGATTTCACATTTGATTTCAGTTTATTCCACAGTCGGGTGGAAACCGAACAACTTGGGGCTAAGCCTAAGAACATTTTGCCCCAAAGGACATATTCTGCTATGGCAAGGACACAGAATATTAACACAAAAGGTACTGGTAATAGAAATTTAAATATTCAGTCTGGGGAAAATGTTCCTGGGCAAAGGAATGAAAATAAATGTAATAGCATTTTGTATAAGAATACTCGTTCAAATAATGAAGCTATTGATAATTTTCTAAGGAACGAATATGTGTTTGATCAGGAATCTCATATTACCACTAACAAAAACAGTCGCAGTGGTTGTGATAGTGATTCAATTAAAAGCATGATTTATAGTTTAGGAAATAAATTAATACAGATTCAAAATGCTAAAGTTGATAATGCCTATTTAACACAATGTATCAAGTCCCAGATTGTACCTAAGGGTTTAAGGTTTTTTAATTACCTATGGGAGTGGAATACAAAGAAAATGTTATTACTGAATTTAACAATCTTTTTGATGAATTTGGGTACATGTACATGAAATTATTAATGAAATGCAATGATGATAAATTATGTGTACTGGTTGACGAACTTGAAAATATTAATGAGATGATTTTACGGCATGCAGAATTCGAACACTGGAGTGACCTATATCATAAGCAATTTAATTTGGCTGATTCCAAGGCTGAGAGTGTTTACCTTAGGAAAAATAAGAAGATTGATCGTGATTTAGAGATATATAGAACGCATAAAGCTTATATTTGGCCACAGGAAAGAAAATCACAGTCAAAGGATAGACACATCAGCCATAGTGAATGGAGGGAGACACACAGACAAGAGAATTTTCAAGGAGGCAGATTTCACCCCAGTTATTGGAAACCCTACAACCAGGGGAACAGGAGATACAGATGGAAAAAATACTGATATTTGAGGGGGCAAAGGATACCAAAGACGAAGGAAATGGGGAGTTAGTTCCTAACATTACTGAGTTGAGTAGTGATGAAGGGATGGAGCAGGACAATTTACATGGGAATCTGCCCTCTATTACAGTATATAAAGGTTTTAAGGTTTTCAACTACACAGAGTTACCCATTAAGGATGAATTTTGTACATTATTAAGTAAGGGTATGAAATTCATACCATCAAACAAATTTAATCTAGTAGATCATATCAAGGAGATCAAATTATTTAGTAGAAGGCTTAATTTAGCATTGCAGTTTGAGGCTAATAATGATGACAGCAGACAGTATACACATACAGAACTAAAGAAAAAAAGTACTTATATGCCTAATAGTAACACTCAAGTGAGTATTTATGAGAAAATGGTGTGCAATGATGTATATCGTCTCAATAAGGAAATATATGGACAGAAACGATACAAGACATGCACACAGAAAGGTAATATCACTACTCAAGAAAGAATATGTTTAAATGAAATTATTAATAATAAGGATATTAGAATCATGAAACCCGATAAAGGTGGGGGTGTAGCAATATTTTCCAGTTTAGCATATAAAGCAGAAATATATAATATTTTACATGAAACTGGCAATTATGAGACAGTGTCCATTAATCAAATTAATATAGGATTTAGGAGAATTGATTTAATATTAGAGGAATATCTGACAATCGAATTACCCAGGAAATATACGAATTTTTAAAGGTTGAATTTCCAGTTATGGCACGAATAGTTGGGATACCTAAAGTGCATAAGTCTGTGGAGAAACCACCCTTTAGACCCATTATCTCGGGGTCTAGGTCAAAAACATTTAACATTGGTCTGACGATTGACAGATGGACCAAGCATATCTATCAGAATATTCCTTTCATAATTAAAGACTCCTGGGATTTTTTAGGAAAATTAAGACCTGAATTGTGGTCAGATCATCTAACTTTGGTCACTATTGACGTATGTGATCTCTTCTCTAGCATACCCAAAGATGAAGGACTGGAAAGGTTTGGTAGTAGTTTAAGGAAATATTCTTAATTAAGTTGGGATAAAATTAATTTGATATTAGATATGATGGGTTTGGTTTTGGATTATAATTTTTTAACATTCGAAGGAGAATATTTCAGGCAAAGCAAGGGTGTTGCGATGGGCGCTTCATGCGCCTCTATTTTTGCCAACCTGGTCATGTCTGATTGGGAAAATGAGTTTATTATTAATAGTGACTACTATCCCTACATAACTTTTTATGTTAGATTCCTTGACGACATTTTTATTTTATGGAATGGTTCAAAAGATAAAATCAGTAAGTTCATTGATTACATTAATGAAACCACACAATATCTTATGTTTACGCATGAAATTAGTAATCATGGTATTGCTTGCTTAGATACATATATTAGTCTAACTACGGGAGGTTTTACATCTAGAGTACATCGTAAAAGCACATTTTCCAATGATTATTTATATTATAATAGTGAACATCCACCACACATATTTAAAAATATTGTCAAAGGACAATGTATTCGAGGAGCTAGGATGTTGTCCAGTAAGGAATTATTGGAAGAAGAGATGAAGTTAATTTATGATTTGTTTGTCAATAGAGGTTATCCACATGGAATGATTAAGGACACTATAGGATATGTTACAACCCAATGGGGATATAAATACCAATCCTTGTTGGGCAAAACTTTGGAAGTTAATGAAATCAGCAACACCCACCAGGGACATATGGGTAGAGTATGTGTAATCACTTATACACCATATAGTAATAGTATTAAGGAAATTCTTGATAGATATTGGGATGTTATTACTGTAGTAGAGTCCAACAAAACTATTTTAGGAAATTCTCCAAGAATAGTTTATAAAACGGTCCCCAATATTAAAAGAATGTTGGAAAGAGTTAAACATAGGAAGTTTGGTAACCAACATGAGAAAATTTTCACCAAGAAATGTGGAAGATGTAATCAATGTAAATACATCTGCACGAATACGGAGGTTCAATTGGGTGATGTTAATAACACCGTAATTAGAAGTAGAAGGGGAAATTGTAGTACCAAACAGATAGTGTATTTGGCCCTATGTAAGATATGTTCAGCCTATTATATAGGCAAAACAGAAAGGCAGTTGAAAAAACGTATCTATGAACATTATTATAGAATACAGAAGAAAGACTGTAAGAATGCATTATACCGACATATTAAGGAACATGGGGAAAATCACATTTTTTTGTTTTTTATTATAGATCAGGAGCAGGATATTTTATATGGTGGTGATTGGAAAACAAGATTAGCCTGCAAGGAAAGCAAATGGCAGATGTTAACTGATTCTACCAGGAGTCCAGGAATCAATGAATATATTAGTATTAAACCTTTTTTGACCATGGACTCTTAAATTATAATTCATTTCCTTATGTATATGGTTTTAGAATATTTATCATTTTAATATATTAACATTTAGTATCATATATTTTATTAAATTATATTTATTTATTAATATTAAATATAATATATTATATGTTTTTAATAGGTAGGGCATCCAGTACACAAAGTTTTTTATGGCATATTATTATTATGTTCTGTTTAGTGCACATAGTTACAAACAGGTTTTTACAATGTTTCCACATTTATATTTGTTATTGGTAATGTGTTGTGTAAAAGTATGTTTCTTTAAAAGAACATCACAGTTTTCGCACCAAGAATGTTATTTAAATGCAAGCAATGGTTTCATACACTAGTTCTGAGGAAGTCTGCGCGTAGCAGATGAAAGCGCTTAACTAGTGTTGGTTCTTATCGTGTTTTTTGTGGATCTTGTGTAATAAAGAAGAGTTTTTACATTTTACGGTATTTGTGGATACTGTGTGCACAGAGATACTCAAGGTTGAGCTGTTAGTGATTTCCAGTTCCTGCTGTTCCAGTTACGTTCATCTGACCTGGCACCTTCTGTAGCCGGCTTTGGGTTTTTAAAAACATGTTGGGGATGCATGCTTTGTCTATGAAGGTAGCTGCTTCTATAGCAGTCTTTCCTGAAGATCTCTGCTTCAAACTGCCCTCCAACCTTCTGGATCACCTTCACATCCAGAAAATCAATAGCATCAAATGAACTTTTCATGGAGAACTTGAGGAAGTTTATACTGCCATTCAAATAGGAGAAAAAGGGTGCAAAAGATAATTCATCACCTTCCCAAAGGACAAAAAGATCGTTCACAAATCTCCTATAAAATCTCAAGGACCATTCATACTCCCTCAGGAGGTGTTCTTTCTTCCACATAGCCATTAGAATGTTGGCGTAGCCACTGGCACAAGAAGTGAAAAAGTTGAAAGGTTTTTTCATTACATTGTCTGATGAAGTGGCTTAGTCCACGAAAGTGCTCACTTGACATCTGTTTTTGGATTGAAAGTGTTTTATGTTATTTACAGCTGTGGTCTGTTGCCTCTTTTTACTGCTTTTACGAATTAACTGTTGTTTGGAGGCACTGTTTGCCATTACCACTTATGTTTTGCTTCTTGTTACATTATTTTGTTATAAGTGGTTATTGGACGTGGCTGAGGGCAGTTTGCCAGTGACAAGGCCGGCAAGTGCCTTGAATCCTGGAGGAAGAAGTTTGGAAAGGAAGCATTTGCAGAACTTTCTTGAAGTGAAGGAGAACCCATTGCTGGTTTGTGAAACTGTGGTGCATAAGGTTCAACATGAAGGAAGTAGTGAGTATGATATGGCAGCCTTGAAGAAGGAGCTATTCAAGTTGGAGAATGATCTACGGAAGTTTAAGCACCTACAATCACAGAGACTGTATTTTGAAGCTTGTTTAGAATTGAATATTGTCCCACATGGCCTACGGGTATTAAATATGCCCACCTATGGGACTCTGTACAAAGATCTACTCTTAAAATGGCAACAAATTAATACTGACGCTAGTCGTAGTTATATGCAACTACTTATTGGCTATTTTCAGCCTGAAGAGGCTGATTTATCATCTAATGTCTATCGGATGCAGAAAGAACTATGTGTGAAATATCCACAGTCTATTGTACATTTAAAACTTGATTCTGTCATTGAGACAGTCGGTGCTTATGAACGGCAACTTCTCAGTTACAAGAAGAAAAAAGTACATAGGGACTTGTAGGACTTTGCTAACAGGCGGGTCTTTGCTTGGCCCAGAGAACGTAGCAATAATGATGAAGTTAATAGTGGCAATCAACGAACTGTCAATCTGACTGTTGTACAAGCTCCTGTTGAGCCGATGGTCCAATCAGCTGCTATACCTGCTATCCCAGTCACGGAGGAGGCGGAGTTTATGGGCGAGACAGATGTGATACGTGCCATTACCCCTTCTAATTCGTCTGAAAGCAGCATGGGGGTTGCTGCTAACATACAGGTTGAGGGAGGAGCATGTAGCAAGCATGGCGGCTATGAAGTTTGTATTACAAGCTTCAAACTGATTGGAGAAGTATTAGTTTAAATGCTGTACCCACTATGAGTTTAACCACGCCGTATCCTATTCGACAGGTGCATTTCCACGACCGTTTGCAGAGCAGGGATCGGATGAAGTGGAAAACATCGTTGGAAGAAGAATGGCTGTGACAGCAAGGGAACAAACGCTAATATGGAATATATCCCACCGGGTGCTGACGGACAATGAGAGTAGAGCCCTGGACAAAGGTATGTCCTTCATTCCAGCAAGTAAAATGACTATTACAGACAATTTCCTGGAATTAAAAACATTTACATGAAGTTTAATGCTTAAAATGCAGTTTGGCAATGCTAATGGGAATTACTCTCCTTTAAATAGTTTTAAAAAAACCTAGTGGCTATATTCCTGTTAATAATGCAGCAGTTGAAACCTTTGAGAAAGCCTGTGCAAAGGAGATATATAACATGCATGATGGGAATGCTTCTAATAAATGTTTTAATAATTTGAGTAAGGAGGAAAGGGCAGCTTTGGATTTTTTGTGCCATGATGCCTCTATTTCTATTAGACCAGCAGATAAAGGAGGACCACTGGTCATTATGGACTATAATTATTATAGAGATGCCATGTTTAATATGTTAAATGATGACAAGTTTTATCGAAAAGTTGATTACCAAGTACAGAAGTGTAATATGTCTGTCTACAATGCTTTATTTGAATGTTTACAGTGCCATATTATTAGTCTAGATTTGGTTAAGTATTTCAGTATTAAAGATCCAGTTATACCTATTATACAGGGACTCCCCAAAGTTCATAAACATCCAAAGCTACCACCCATGAGGCTCATTGTATCAGATAGGGGCTGGTCTACGGAGCCCCTATCTATATATGCCAAACAACATGTAAAGCCTATACTGAGGAGGAATAGTAATATTCAGTTGGATACCAAACAATTTTTGAGGGACCTGTATACATATACTAGGTCTCTAGGAATGGAGAGGAAGATGCTGTTGATCACTATGGATGTACAGTCTTTGTTCACTGTCATCCCTAATGTGATAGGTATAGAATATTTCAGACAATATTTAATAGAGGATGGCCTGTATGATGTACAATGTATTGATTTATTATTATTGCTCATGGAATTGATTCTTGAGAATAACATTTTTATGTTTGAGAATGTTTTATTTAAACAAATGGATGGCGTAGCCATGGGCACTTCTTGTGCCAATGGCTACACCAACATTGTAATGACTATGTGTGAGAAAGAACATCTCCTGAGGGAGTTTGGAGGGTCCTTGAGATTTTGTAGGAGATTTGTGGATGATCTTTGTCCTTTGGGAAGGTGATGAATTATCTTTTGCACCTTTTTCTCCTATTTGAATGAGAGTACAAACTTCCTCAAGTTCTCCATGAAAAGTTCATTTAATGCTATTGATTATCTGGATGTGAAGGTGATTCAGAAGGTTGGAGGGCAGTTTGAAACAGAGATCTTCAGGAAAGACTGCTATAGAAGCAGCTACCTTCATAGACAAAGCATGCATCCCCAACATATTTTTAAAAACATTGTAAGGAGACAAGGGCTTAGAACATCTAGGCTAACAACCAGTTGTATGAAATTTGAGGGGGAACTTGGTGAGTTAAAGGTGAGATTTATACAGAGAGGGTACGGTGAAGATGAGCTTCAGGGTACCCTGATGGAGGTCTCTGGGAGTAGAAACATGGAGGGGAAACCCTATTTTTCTGAAGGAAACCCACTGCCATTGCCAATGGGAAATGCTTGTAAGCCTATGAGAATGTCAGTTACTTATTCTAGTAACATTAGGATGTTGCAGGACATTTATCGCAGAAACTGGAATATTTTATGTGCTGATGAGGATATCAGACAATTGATAGGGGTAGTTCCGAGACATACTTTTAAAAGTAAGAAGAATTTGAAAAGGTTACTGTGTGGACCTCGGTCCCAACAGAGTGGAATACAGAGCCCTAGTGTTTGTAACTTTTGCACGTTTCCCTGTGGCAAATATAATCTATGTACGCATGTGGACTCTAATGGTGAATTCCTGCACCCGGATCTGAATAAGGTATTCAAATTCAGACTTATGGCATTAATATTATTTATTTAGCATATTGCTTGGTCTGCACCTCCTTGTATGTTGGCATGACAACACGGAGGTTAAGGGATCAGATGAGGGAACATCTCTATGACATTGGGAGGATGGCAGACACCAACGCTCTGACAAAGCATGTTGAGAGGCATGGAGCTACACATACTTTTAAATTTATGGTAATTGACAGAGTTGTCAATAACTGTAGAGGGGGAGATGTTAAGTTGAAGACAGAAACTAAAGAACTAGAATGGATAGTGAGACTCAGGGCAAATATGGGAAAGGGCCTCAATGATAAATTGAATATTAAGCCCATTTTATTAGCTAGAGATTTAAAAAAGTACTTGGTGAGCTCTATGCTCTGCTATTTCATGTATATATATATATATATATATATATATATATATATATATATATATATACACACACACATGTTTTAAAATATGTATTTTTTATAATATTTCTATATTGTTATAGTAATTTTTGTATAGAAAGTTTAATTTCTGTTTTATATAGAATTCTGACTGTTAAGTGAGTTTCAGAAAGGAATTTTGTGTTTGTATTTTAACTGGAGAAGAATTTATGCTGAATGCAGTATGACTTTTAGTCAGAAGGGAAGGGCTATGCATTAGCATAATTAACTGTATTGCTGGGTATAAAACTTGAAAGATTTTTTTCATTACATTGTCTGATGAAGAGGCTTAGTCCACGAAAGCACTCACTTGACATCTGTTTTTGGATTAAAAGTGTTTTATGTTATTTACAGCTGTGGTTTGTTGCCTCCTTTTTATGTTTATTATATCTTTGCCCCTTGACTATCAGCAGATTTAAGGATAGCTAGATAACCATATGCCAGGTGGGTATAAATTAGAGAACAAAAGGGTATCATGACCCCACTTTGTCATCCTGCTCACGGCTGAGAGCACTGCTACTGTGTCCCCATACCCTTGGAGGCAGGATAGGTAATGGTACCTGGTAACAGTGGGTAAAACTGCCTTCCAGTTTATAGCCTGCTACAGACCACCCTCCCAAACCCAGGAACCCCACTCGGCCTTCCTGAGAACACTGGAAAATATGAAGGTCTCTCCAAACACCATTATATTGGGTGACTTCAACTACCCAAACATAGACTGGGAGCATTACTCTAGCTCCAACACCCTAGCCCAAAGGTTCCTAGAATTTATAAACTCAAATGCTATGGAACAACTTGTTACCACTCCCACAAGAGGGGAAAACATACTGGACCTGATCATCACCAACATGGGGACTCTATGCTCCAGACCAGAAGTGTATCCCTCACTGGTAAGATCAGACCATAAACTAATCTCACTGGATATTCACATCCCGACCCCACCCCCTGCCCAGAAAACCACAGTGAAAAACTTCTCTAAAGCAAATTTCACATTCCTCAAAACCGAGGTGGAATCCTTCAAAGCCCCCGGGCCTGTGGAAAATACGACCCAGACTGCAGAATCCTTTATAAACACATTCTATGAACACCTTCAGGAATGCATGGATCATGCGATCCCAAATAAAACCAAGACCTAATCCTCCAAAGGCAGACGTCCTGTCTGGTGGACCCCAGCCATAAACAAACTATACAATAGAAGGAGGAAGCTACTAAATGATAGAGCAAAATCCCAAAAAGGGAAGGCATCACTGATCAGTATTAGCAAAAAACTATGGGCACTCATAAAATTGTCTAAGGCCAGCTTCGAGAGAAAAATTGCACAGGACACTAAGGATAATCACAAGGCTTTCTTTAGTTATGTTAGGAACCTGGGTGGTAATTCCCAGATATGCTCAGAATTAGTCCAAAATGACAAAAAATACACCGAACCCACAGACATTGCCAACATACTAGCTGACAGGTTCAGCGCAAACTTCTCCCCCCTCCCTACCAAAAGGGCAAATATCTATCCCAGCAGAGTGCTTCCCCCCTGACACCTCAGATGCTCAGGTAAGAGCCGCCCTCTCCAAAGCAAAAAACACAGCATCAATGGGACCAGACGGTGTCCTGGGCTGCATCCTACATGAACTCCAAGAAGAGCTAAACCCAAACATAAAACTACTGTTCAATCTCAGCCTTACTACAGGATATGTGCCCAAAGAGTGGCGTACAGCAACAGTGGTCCCTCTCCATAAAGGTGGTGCCTCAACGGATCCTGGAAACTATCGCCCCATAAGCCTGACTAGCTTGGTCTGCAAAGCTAGGGAAAGGATCATCATGGACCATATAAATAAAGATATTGGGGACCTACAGACACTGGATCCTACCCAGTTCGGCTTTGTTAAGGGCAGATCCTGCCTCTTAAACCTGGTTGATTTCTTTGAAACAGTCACCAAGACCATTGACGAGGGGAAGGTGGGTCCACACAGCCTACCTGGACCTCACAAAAGCCTTCGATACAATACCCCACTCGGGCATTATAGATAAGCTCACCAGCTTAAATATAAACCCCTATGTCACTAGATGGATTGCAAACTGGCTCAAGGACAGAACCCACATGGTTAGAATTGCTGGAGCCATGTCAGACTCCAAACCAGTTACAAGTGGTGTCCCACAAGGCTCAGTCCTGGGACCTCTCTTGTTCGGTATATATTTCTCGGAGGTACAGGCCAACATAGAAGGACTGTGGCTGACCAAGTTCGCAGATGACTGCAAACTGGGTGCCATAATCGACTCTCCAGCCGACACAAGCATCCTCCAAAAGGGCCTCATAGAAACAGACAACTGGTGCCAGAGCCATGGCCTCAAGCTAAATTCCAAAAAGTGTATAGTCATCCCTTTTGGCAAAAACAAAGTGCCCACAAATTACCACATATGTGGTAATCCATTAAGTACAGAAGAAGTAATTAGGACCTGGGGACCCAAGTTGATAGCAATCTCTCATTTGACAACCACGTGGCCAAAGTGGTTAGAAAAACATTTTATATAGGCCACCTAATCATGAAGGGATTCACATCTAGATCAGGAGAGGTCATCGTGTCTCTTTACTCATCCCTCATCAGGCCCATAATTGAGTACAATGCCCCTTTTGGGATGTACCTTACCAGACACCTGCAGCAACTGGAAAGACCCCAAAAGTACCTCATCAAGAGGATCAAAGGGCTCAAACAGATGCCATATGCTCCCCGGTTAAAGAAACTCCAGCTCTACTCAGTGGCATACCGCCTGTTCAGAGGCGATCTGTGCCTGACGTATAAAGCCATGTCCAACCCGGAATTAATGGACATGCTGCACCTCAGAAAATCC
This sequence comes from Protopterus annectens, assembly GCF_019279795.1. Taxonomy (NCBI): domain Eukaryota; kingdom Metazoa; phylum Chordata; order Ceratodontiformes; family Protopteridae; genus Protopterus; species Protopterus annectens. The sequence goes on along the minus strand of NC_056729.1, from coordinate 1,435,795,156 downwards.
AAATCCCAATGAGCTACGGGCTTGAGAGACTTGAACCTCAGCACTGAAATAAATAGGACATGCTGGAGGGACAGATTCATAACCCAGAGGCTCCCTTCACTCTGGAATAAAATCCCAGTCCAGGTTAGGCAGAGTCCCTCATTGACTCTCTTCAAGAGGAATCTTGATGAGTGGATGGGAGATCGTAGGTTTACCCTGGGTATCACTTCTGTGTCACTGTTAGACAGAGGCACAGTATACTAACCTCGAAAAAGGGCATAGCAAAATAAATTTAAACTGGGTGGCGAAAGCCAAACACATTCTGGCTAGGCTTATAAATGCCCTAGGGCAGATAGCCTAGTATGAACCTATGAACCTGTGCTGATATGCTTCCTCGCTGACTGCAGTGTGAGAATTTTGTGTGTCTACATGGAGATGGAGAATGGGGGTGTGGGTGTGAGTGTGTAGGGGTATCTGATGCAAGCAGCAGCATCTGTACATTGCATAGAGTTCCCTGATAAATGAGCAATGTTCTCAGTCCCACAAGAGAGAATACATGTCTGCTGATGTGTCATTCCTCGTGATCTGGCTAAGTTTCTGATCACTCGAGTACATTCTTGAATTTAGTTCAGCAGTGTTGCAGTCAGGAGCACAAGTGGGCAACTCAAATAATAAGTTAGGCATTGCTTGTCTTTTAAGAGGATGCAATGCCATACGCTTCCATATGGACACATATCCACATGCACAATCTATTCCTGACTTAGAACCATATTATACCATGACCCCCCCCAAAATGTGCATGCTGATTGGCCAGCGTGCACATTGTAAATTGAGTTATACTAATGGAAAAAGGTCCGGTCGCCCGGACTTTTTTCCATTAGTATAACTCTACTTAAACACTGTCTGGCTATGTTAAATGGGTTTAACATAGGGAAACAGCTTTAAAATAAGCAACGGAGATCTCTGTTGCTTATTTTAAAGCTGTCTCGCTATGCTAAACCCATTTAACATAGCGAGACAGGTTTTAAAAAAAAAAAGCAACGGAGAAAGCAAGATCTCCGTTGCTTTTTACTGTTTCGCTATGTTAAATGGGTTTAACATAGCAAGACAGTTTTAAAATAAGCAACAGACATCTCCGTTGCTTATTTTAAAACTGTCTCGCTATGTTAAACCCATTTAACATAGCGAAAACAGTAAAAAAAAGCAACAGAGATCTTGCTTTCTCCGTTTTTGCTCAACTCTGATGTACTGCACAGGCGCGCAGTACATCAGAACTTTCGCGGATGCCAGACATCTGCAGAAGGGCAGTAAACAAGCATTATATTATGCCATTATTTAAGAAAAGTAATAGTTTCTTTTCTTAAATAATGTCATAGATAATAGCAATAACCACTTCTGGGTGTGGGTAATGCTGTATTTACCCATGGTTGGGTTTGTTTGGTCCTCGGGACCAAACCACGCCAACCGTGGGTAAATCCAGCATTACCCACACCCAGGCGTGGGTTATTGCTATAATAATTCCCTACCTTGATGACACACTGCAAATAGTATTTGTTTAATAATATCATTAGTAATTCAGGTTTTGTAGTGAAATTGAATACATTACCTCAAACAGGATGCCAAAAATCATAAAATTACAGAGCATAAGATGCCACTGATATTTTAAGACATAAGTGTTTAAAAAAGTATTTAAAAGCATGGAGGGGGATGTGCCAGAGATTTGCTTTTTAAGGCAGACTTGGTTCTGTTCTCTCTCATTCTATATTGCCCTTGATAAATTATGGTTTGGTTAATGCTGGCAGGTTAGGTCACTTGTAACATCTCTTGGACAGATGATTATTAAACAATTATGTTTTTTAGGGAATATAGCATTGTTAAATCATCCTGAAATTTACAAAAATTTAGGTTAAACAATGACGATATGCATTGCATTTTAAAACGTATAATAACTCAATACATCATATACTAAGTATTTTAGCAGAAGGGAAGGAAGACAGGCTGCATTGATAAGTTACTTTACTGTCACTGATATGAAGAAATAAAGAAATGGTAACAGTTTCCAGCATTCACACTGTTGGACACTCTGCTAGTGTACAGAAACTGGTGTTTTTAATTTCTCAAAGAGTTATTGATGGGCACATATCCCCGTCCTTGAAAAATGCCTCAGGCTTTCTTCATGAGGGCATATTGAGTATCCTACAGATCTGGGGGAGTAGACAGAACCGGCCCTGTGTGATTGCTCTTGGTACATATATCCAAGAGGCTAGAAACATTCTTTTAAAAACTGCCACAGCAGCCCAGCAACTCATTTATAAAAAAGGCTGACATCAGACATTTTTCTGATCTCTCCTACTCTACAATGTGTAAGAGAAAACATCTGAATACAGATTAATTAAAGTTGTGTTCCCCGGGAATAATGCAGTCATTCCTTTAACTTGCCAGACTGCAGTTTTAAGTTATTGAGGCTTAGTAATGAAAAAAAGGAAAGAAAAGTTTGCTTAGTGATTACAAAATAGAATGTGCTAAAGTATTGCTCTAGTTTTAAGCATATTAACTGACTGATACTCTCTAGTTCAATGAAATGGTGCTGCTTTCTTAGGTGTTGGTTAGATAAGGCCAGTCGTAGCAGTTAATGGGATAAATTTGAAGCATTTTGGTTGGTCCCCACCCACCGTCTGGATTTAATAAAGAATAGTTAAGATTTGGTATCAGGAGTATATATTATTGTGTTGTGTTTACAACCAAAGCAGTATCTATACTTATTAGCTTTTTTTTTTTTTTTTTTTTTTACTTAAAAGATGTGAAAACAAAACTATACTTTTAAATAAATCTGTTTCTTTCTGTTCTGCAAACTCTTTCAAAATATTGTTAAAGAAAAAGATCAACTAGATTCAATAAATAAATTGGGAGGGTGGGTCCACAATGGTTGTGTTTGCCCATACAAAGTGCAGGGTTTAACCAAGGTTTGAATCTAGCTAGGATAGTGTAATTAGGCTCTCGCAAGGGCAGTTAACCTGGCTTTAACCCACCAACCTACCTACGAACCTACGAATAAAATGTATTAACACCATGTATAAATTTAATGTGATGAGCTAACACCCAGATTCAGGAAATGTTCTATGCCTTGTGGCCATTGAATACTGGCCAAGATAGGCTCTAGTCCCCCCTCAACAGCCACCACTGGATTAAATAGGTAATCAGGGAATGAATGAATCAATGTGTAAATCACCAGAAGACCTAATAAGAGCTAAGTGAAGTAAAAATACACATTTGCCAGAGAGGAATACAACACTGACAGTGATTTTCCTTCAATTATGTATCTTTCTAATATTTTCTCCGTACTTTATCAGCCTGCTAACTGTGTAACTTGTGTATAACGAAAACATGTGCGACCTATAAAAACATTACTAAATTACCCAAAATTTCCAATAAATTAATTAAAAGAAGATTTCCGGATGAAGTCAAGCCAGCACTGGTACTATTACAAATAAAACTGACTCACTTGAGCCACGATCCGCATCTCTAAAACCTGATATTTTACACATGTTGGGACTACTAACTCAGAGAGGACACTTCTTTCTTTCCTATCCTTGTGGATAGCAACCATTACCTACTAGGTAATGGTATTAGTGAAAGATATGGGTGGAATGTAGTAATATGTTGCTTCTAAAAAATAAACTTTTTTCTTCAGTGGTGGGCATCCTTATTTAATTATTTACCCTGTATTTGTTACTGGGAAAGTCTTACTGGAGAATAACCCCTTTTTCAGTGAAGCCTGTGAAGGAAAGCTCCAGAAAATACATGTGATGACAAAAACAGTATATACTTTTATTTTTTACAAATATTTTGAAAACACAGTGCAGTATAAAGCAAGACAGTTTTTACAAAGTGAATAAGCACAAGAAAAAAAAGAACAGAAAGTTATAAGGAAAAAAAAAAAACAAGACGCAAAACATATCAACAGTTCCATAGAATTAAAGCATATACACTCATGTCTAACAAATCAGATCATAATATTAAATGGCAAAGCTGGGAATATTTTATTGTTGGGTGTTTGAAACACTGTATTGCAACTGTATGCATCCTCCCTTTCATTGCTCTGTCGACTTTTGCCAAAACACTTAAATTACTTGGTCACACCCTTACAAAATGTCCACTAACTCAGTTTCTTCATGAACTCATCCTTTTTCTATAAAATGTTAACAGTCCTTATTAACCTGGGTTCTAATTAGCCATTCCATGAAGCTCATAGCACCCAATGTAGTTATCTTCAGTGACCTCAGTCTCACTCTTAGTATGCTTTCTGGGGGTGAGGGGGACACTCCTCAAAAGCATCATATTTTACAAAGTTTTCATTAACTGTATCAGCGCCCCCTATTAGAGCTGATTTCCTTCATTTGGTGTCCAGTATTTCAAAAAAATGCCCATCTGAAATGTTCCCATGCAAACAAATCTTTTCCTATAATCAGAATAACATTTTGAACTCAAACCACCCTTATAATCACTGCTGCCATACATCATTCTTACAAAGTCAGAAACAAAGCGTGAACTATGTTCAAAAACAACTCTGTAGATGATGGGATATAATGCAATGATAACTGAACATGTACAAAAAACAAGTAAACAAGGCAAAATAGCTCACTTAAAAATTAAACAATCATCCCTTTCCATCACTTTAAATTACTTAGTGGGAAAATGTTCACACTGTCTTGAATTACAAGGCAAGGCATTAATGAGGGACTGTTTTCCAGTTTTCTTACCTTAGTAACTGCTTTTCAATATACTTAACATGCTCATAGTTTCATGGAAGTTATTCGTTGTTTCTCCTTTTCAAACTGTTTCCCATACTAGACAAACTGCAGTAATCAGCAATGAAGGTACTTTCTTTTTCTACAACATGTCATGTGAGAGTTTGACCACTTAAGACTAAGGGACAAATGTCACACCACTGATTCAGGAAACTCTGCCTACAGTCTTGGTTGATGCCACCTGGCTACACAGTCACAATAAAATATGTCCCTTATTTTTCAAAGTAGGAAGTTGCTATCCTAGCATGGGGATCCTTGTGGGTGCAAAATCCCATTGGGTCAAATGAAATTAGTTAGTGTAAATCTGGCTCAGAGTTCAGAGTTTGCTTATGAATAAGCATTACAATAAATATGTAAGAACAAAACACCACAGCCACCGAGCCCAAATAAATCCAAGTCCAAGGGAAGAGCTAGCAAAGCAAAAAATGTGAAAAGTTTATTTTTAACAGCACCAACAGCACCAGTTTTCGTCTTCAACTTTATCACACACAACATGTAACATAAAACAATTGTGCTTTATACTTTCCCTATCCATTCCAAATACAAAGCAACCAATCAGTATGGACTTGGATTTATTTGGGCTCGGTGGCTGTGGTGTTTTGTTCTTACAAGTTTGATTTTTGCCACTTGCTGCTTGGTTTTGATTACAATAAATATGCTACAGACTACTGCCTCATATGAATTATTTATTCTTTGTTGATTGGGTTAGTCCCACCAGGCCAGTGGGATCTTTTCAGAGGACCTCTGAGGTGGTGTTCATACCATTAAGGGAAATTTGGCCAAGGGCATCAGGGATCTTACCCTACTTGATAGGTGTTGTAGGATCTTTTACATCCACCTGAGTTACCACCAATTCAAGCAGCTGGGACCCTGGTTTATTGTCCCATCGGAAGGACAGCAGATTATGTTATGCTATACTGCAGTGTCAGCACTTGATTTGTTTGGTGTGGGAATAGAACCCACAGTCTTCTGCACCAAAGGTGAGTACACTACCTGTTGCACCAGTGACACAGGAGTGATATAGTTTGGAATGTTTACACTCTGTATGCTGTGAAGATACCTATTCTAACAGGTTTACAATCACAATTTCAAGTGAAGGTTTGGTGACCACGAGATGTCAAAGTACAGCTGGCTGAATCCCGTGTTGCCAAACCTTCATTTGTGCGAGTCCTGGTTCAGAGAATTCACAGTACATTCGCACATATGAGGTCAATCTTATAACTAGAGGTACAGTGGGAATCAGGAAATATACCCTTTTTTTGACTGTAGTGCAATCTCGGAGTTGGAATATATCATTTGCAGGGGGTGTGGGGGGCGCAGCCCCCCTGCAAAAATTGTCACGTAATGTGCAGTGTCGGACTGCAGTCTTTGGATGACGAGAAAGGTCGACTTTGCAACGGGAAGGATGTTTGCGACATTCTGACCTTCTCGACATTCCAAGTCAAACTTCTTAGTCGATATTTAAGGTAGGAATTTATTTTGACTGTCAAATATTTGATAGTAAACCATTCTAACATGGCATATTACAATGACTAAAACAATGAGACAGAGACCTGAGGTGTGCAGCAATCTTCAGAATACCTCCTTACTCTCTTGAAGAAACTGCCATAGTGAATGCAGTAGTTACTGTCCTGATTTGATTTCACACCACTCAGAAGTAGCATGCATCTAAGCTTAAAGGTAAGGCTTAAGGAAAGGAATAGGCTGTGGATTCTGTAGTGGAATCTGGATCTTACAGATCCCCCATCAGTTGAAAAGTGCTTTTCTGGTGTTCAGCACAATGTATGATTACTCTTATTTGGATCTAGCAGAATGACTTTTCAACAAATACTCTTGCTCTGTGATCTTCCATAAACATTTTTGACTGAGGGAGTGGCATAATGGTTATAGTGTTTACCTCACACAGAAAAAGAGTAGGGTTTGACTTTCACTTTTGTTGTCTAGGCATATAATATCTGTAGACTGTTTGCCTAGTATTTACAATCAGAGGCTTGTTGATCTAGAGGTATGATTCTCGCTTAAAGTACTAGCACTTCTAGGGGGTGGGTTTGGCATAAGGTCTTCAATTCATAGACACAAGGTACAAGGTTTGATTCTGATTTTGGGTTACTTGCTAGGCTTCAAATGTCCCATCAGGGCAGTTAGCCTAGTATTCAGCTATGATCCTATTCCTCCTGTACAACAGCACATTATCTTCATGCACTGTGTAAGATCTCCAACTAAGATGATTTCTAGCTACAGTTGACTTGCCACCAAAATTGTGGTCTAGTGTCACTCTGAAACTTGCTTCTTTTCTTAGTGATGACAAATTTATGGCATTTTTCATGCCATTCCTTCTGTTTCAGCTGTCTTTTCTACAGAAGTTCTGATCCTTGCAATGCTTTCTGTGGATCCAACAATCAGAAATATTTTGGGAACTTTCAGTTTTCTTCCAGTCAATAACCGTGAAGCAGCTAGTCTCACAGCTTGTAGTGGAATATTTGTATAGTCTAGCAATGCTAAATGAATACACAGCTGATCTGATAAATCAGATTTCTTTATCAGCTGGACATTCTGATATTTTTAAGGCTTCTTTCAACATTTGCATTTCTGTATGTTTTCTTGTTGTTACTTTCACTTCTTGCAACCTTTCTCATGTTCTTTCTTTGTTGACATCTAGGTAATGAATATACAAACCAGTTTATTTATTTATTTTATTTGACATTTGTTAACTGGGTTGGTCCAACTGAGCCAGAAGCCCATTTTCAGTGGAGACCTAAGGAGAAAAGCTCCAATACAGACAAGTACATTAACAGGGTCCATATCAGAATCGTGAAAGAAAGCTGTTTTTCATGAATACATGTTCATCGACACATATACGTTGAAGAACGAGAACAGCGAAGTACCAAAAGAGCGAAATGGAGAATGCTGAACAGATTTTCTTGGCCAGCAGGGTGATCGTGGGGATGAGGAAATCAATCCTTTTCCCCACTGTAGTGCGGTCTCAGAGTTGGTATATATAAGTAGGGGGGTGTGGGGGTGCAGGGGGGCTTGACCCCTGCAAAAACATTTGAAAAAGTGTTTTAGGTAAGGTTTGTACAGTTAGGTTTACCTTACCTGTATGGTGCTGTTACTTCTGGGAATGCATTCGGCGTTCTCCATTTCGCTATTATGGTACTTTGCTGTTCTAATTCTTTGACGTTTATGTATTCTCAAAAGACAGCTTTCGTGATTATAATATAGACCCCATTAACATAAGCATGATAAAAGTATTTTAACTACTTTTTTTTTGGAGAAGGTCCCCCTGCATCCTAGTGGCAGTAGTGTGCAGTTAGATCTTGTCTGATCGAAGACTGCTGGAACGGGGCTCAGTTTTTAGCTTTTTATTGTTTAATTATTGGTTAATTTGTATAAATCAGTTTGCTCATTTGCTACTGTTATATATAAAAATAAAATTCACTTTATGCATCGCCGCTTAGCTAGGGTTAAACTATTCCTGGTGCCATAAAGTCTGCTCTTCAAATTTTCCCTTAGAACTAGTCAGTTTTTTTTGTTTTAGGACTCAAATCTGTTTCTTTGAGCTCAGCACTTGTTCAGAACTTGTTATAAGCACTAAATAAGCTACAAATTACAGATTATAATATAGACCCCATTAACATACGCATGATAAAAGTATTTTAACTACTTTTTTTTTTGGAGAAGGCCCCCCTGCATCCTAGTGGCAGGAGTGTGCAGTTAGATCTTGTCTGATCGAAGACTGCTGGAACGGGGCTCAGTTTTTAGCTTTTTATTGGTTAATTATTGGTTAATTTGTATAAATCAGTTTGCTCATTTGCTACTGTTATATATAAAAATAAAATTCACTTTATGCATCGCCGCTTAGCTAGGGTTAAACTATTCCTGGCGCCATAAAGTCTGCTCTTCAAATTTTCCCTTAGAACTAGTCAGTTTTTTTTGTTTTCGGACTCAAACCTGTTTCTTTGAGCTCAGCACTTGTTCAGAACTTGTTATAAGCACCAAATAAGCTACAAATTACTACAGCACTCAACTTTCCCCACTTGTCTAGAGGAAAACAGTTTTTAGTACTTAATAAATAAGCATCTATCTAGGCATGTCTAAGGGTCAGCTCCCAGTGTTTTTTCCTGTCTACCTGATGAATCTGGGCATCTTGGGGCAATGCAGCAATTGCCTCATGTACACAGACAACCCTCTCCTCCTACCACCCAACACTACAACCTGTGAGAGGTGCACTTATATACCTAAACAGGAAGCAAAGCTCTCTACACCCAAGACTGGACTAGACAGTCAAGAGGAGAAGGTAAATATTTGCACCACACCACACTCATCACATAGTCCCTCAAAACCTACACCACCAGAGCACACACATAGCAACACAAAACACACACCTACATTCGTGGAGGCTCTCAATAAAAATCTGCTCAAGCAACAGAGACCTCCAAAGCAGAAACACATGCAACCTCCACCCCCTCAACACAACCCAGTGACACATAGCCCACAAACTCAGTGTGCCACTCAACTACAGCCCATAAGGCATAACAATGTACCCAACACTCTAGTCATAGGTGACTCTATAGTCAGGCACACTGATGTTCCACTCACCAGGCTAAATAAGGAGAAACTTACTATCAGCTGCCTGTCGGGTGCCAGGATCCGCCACATAGTGCATGCACTCAGGTCACTCCACAACAAGTACAAATATGACTCTGTCATTGTCCATGTTGGTGTGAATGACCTGAGATGTACCTCCCTGGACTACATGAAAAGAGACATGGAGGAGATCTCTGCTCTTGTAGCCCAGACAGGTATGACCCTAGCTCTGTGTAGCATCCTGCCATCACCCAGAATGATACCACAGTACAAGGACAAAATGATTGGTATCATTCTAAGGGGATCTGGTATCTGTCTGCCTGGGATGACATGATCGAAAGACCACGATGCTTTGCCAGAGATGACCTGCACCTGTCGCCCTTGGGATTCCAGGTAAGGCTCTTGCCACCCCTATAGTGCCTTTTTTAGGCAAGGTTTAAATGCCAAATTCACCACCATAACAGGTACAAGCAAGCAAAATCTGAGGGTAATGCTACTCAATGAGGTCTAAACCTCAAAATGGCATTCACTCAAGGCACTCCTTAAAATGGAGAACATCGACATCTGTGCAGTGACAGAGACCTGGTTCAAGGCTCCAGAGAGCACCCCTGCATTACCAGGTTATAATTCATACCACACCTTTCGACCACTTAACCTGGACTGAAATACTAAAGGTGGAGGCATGTCCATATTCATTAAGGATATCCACACCTCCAGGCTAGTTGCTCAGCATAATGTATCTGAGATTATCCAAGTGCAACTAACTCTGGGCAAGACCGCAATCCAAATTGTAACTTGCTACAGATCCCACACCATGCCCCAGCATTCCCACTCCTCATTTCTTGATACACTGGAAAATATTAGGGTACAACCCAACACCCTAATAATGGGTGATTTCAACTACCCCACCATTTACTGGGAAAACTACTCATGTACCAACTCTTTTGCTTAACTTTTTCTGGAATTCATAAATTCCAGTGCCTTGGATCAAGTTATCCACACCCCCACCAGGGGCAGCAATATTCTAGACTTGGTCATTACCAACATGGGTGACCGGTGTTCCACACCAGAGGTCAGTTCCTTGTTGGTCAGATCCGACTACAAGCTAATCAGCCTAGACATCCACATCCCGCCCCCAACCCCCCCATTAGAGAAACAGCCATAAAAAATTCTCCAAAGCCAACTTCAAGCTTCTTAAGACAGAAGTGGCAAACTTCAAAACACCCATGCAGACGGACAATAGAGGTATGACTGCTGAATCCTACAAAAATGCACTTTATAAGCACTTACACGAGTGCATGGATCATGTAATCCCTAACATTACCAAGATACTATCCTCCAGAAAAATGAAGCCAATCTGGTGGTCCCCTGCCATAAACAAACTCTACAACAGAAGAAAGAAACTGTTGCAAAAAAGAGTAAAATCCCATGATTGGAACTACTCCCTGGTCAGACTCAGTAAGAAGCTGAGATCCCTCATAAAATCCTCCAAAGCTAGTTATGAAAACAAAATCGCCACTGATTCTAAAGACAACCACAAAGCATTCTATAGCTATGTCAAGAATTTCAATGGCAACACTCAGAACTGCTCTGAGTTACAGCACAATGGCACTAAATATACAGAACCAACTGATACTGACAACATTCTGGCAGATAGGTTCAGTGCTAACTTTACCCCCCCACCCCATTAAGGGTCCATCTCTATACTGGAAGAATGCAAAGTTCCTGTAATCATGGCTGCACAGGTAAAAACCACACTCTCCAAAGCCAAGAACACAGCATCCATGGGACCAGACAACATCCCAGGCTGCGTTCTACATGAACTACAGAATGAACTGGCACCCCACCTAAGCACCATGTTCAATCATAGCCTCACCTCAGGCTTTGTGCCCACTGAATGGTGCACAGCAACGGTTATCCCACTCCACAAAGGGGGAAGCAACAAAAAGAAAATGCTAAGTAATGTAGTTATTCCTTTAATATAAGTAGTTATTGGTATGAATGTTTACTTAGCATTTTCGTTTTGATTTCACAGTATTTATTTATTGTTTAAACTTGGTGGGTAGTACGAAGATGGTAGTGTTTGTAAATGTCTACAAATATTTTTAAATGTCTATTGGATTTTAAATGTTTCTAATAGATAACTCATTATTCAATTGAGCTGTTAATTTAACTTGTAATTATACTTCCTGTGTGGGAGGTTTCTTTTGTCTGAAGAAGTTTGTGTACTACATCAAACGAAAAGCGCTTAATATTAAATACTTTTTTACTTTTTTCTTGAGTGTCGCAGTGTCTACTTCAGTTTTCTTTTCTTTTTTTCTTTTTTGCGTTTGGAGTTTATTATTGTTTATTGTATAAATCCCTATGTCACAAGATGGCTTGCCAACTGGCTCACTGACAGAATCCACACTGTGAAAGTAGCAGACTCCAAATCCAACTTCAGACCAGTGACAAGTGGCGTACCACAGGGTCCAGTCCTGGGTCCTCTCCTATTTGGTATTTACTTCTCTGAAGTACAGACTAACACAGAAGGTCTTTGGCTAATGAAGTTCACAGATGACTGAAAACTAGGAGCCATAATTGAAACTCCTAACAATGTGGACATCCTACAAAAGGGCCTCACTGAGACAGATGCCTGGTGTCAAAGACATGGTCTCAAGCTCAATGCCAAAAAGTGCATTGTCATCCCCTTTGGTAAAAACTCTGTACCCATGAACTACCACATAGGCGGTAGTCTACTTAACACCGAAAGTGTGATAAGAGTCCTTGGAACACAGGTGGACAGTAGTCTCTCCTTTGATAATCACATTGCCACAGTAGTCGGGAAATCCTTCTACGTGGCACACCTGATAACAAAAGGTTTCTCATCCAGGAAAAAAAGAGGTCATTGTTCCCCACTACTCATCACTCATTAGACCCATTATAGAGTACAACGCCCCTTTTGGTATGTACCTCACAAGACATCTACAACAACTGGAAAGGCCACAGAAATACCTCACAAAGAGGATTACCGGCCTCAAACAGATGCTCTACGCAGACCGTTTAAAAAAACTCCAGCTTTACTCCGTCACATATCGCCTACTCAGAGGTGATCTCTGCCTAACATACAAAGCTATGTCAAACCCAGAGCTGTTAGACATGCTCCACTTAAAGAAATCCCAATCCCTCTGAGCTGCATGCTCTAGGGACCTAAACCTTGTCACCGCAATAAACAGAACATGTTGGAGGGATAGATTCCTGTCCCAGAGACTTCCCATACTCTGGAACAAACTACCTATCTATATCAAACAAAGCTCCTCATTAGCACTCTTCAAGAAAAATCTTGATGATTGGATGGGAAATGGGAAATGGGAAACTCACCCTGGGGATCACCTCTGTGGCTCTGCTTGACAGGGGCACAGGAAAATAATTTTCTTGGGTGGCGAAAGCCAGGGTACCTTTTTGGCTAGGCTTGTATAGGCCCCAGGGCCGATAGCCTAGTACCTACCTATGAATCTATGCCCTATATAATTCTAATACAGATATGAATTTAAAATAGAGCTGAAATATATACATATTTACATGTGATGTAGTTGTCAAGCTTGTGGGTTTAGAATTTAGTAGAACTGTGTGTTAAGAGGGAAAAAAAGAAATGGTGGAGTGAGATGTATGTGTAGTGAATAGTGCTAATGCAATAGTGAGGAGAAGTAGGTAGGGTTATGGCAGGGGCAGGACTTTGTGTTAAATAGGAGTAGTCTAAGTTCCTTTTTGAAGTGATTGAGGTGGGAATGGATCTTATATGTGAGGGGAATTTATTCCAGGCTTGGGCTACAGAGCATTTATATAGTAGTTTTCCAACATTTCAGTTAAAAGAATTTCTCCCAACATTTGTGATTTTTACAAGTTTTTTTGAGAGTTTGTTTGGTTTTCACACAGGGAAAGTTCTAGTGAACATGCTATTCATTCAGCCACCACCTTGGAATTCCATCAATCAAAATCCTTTCTTGAGATACTTTTATGTGCTATATATTGTATATGGAGTGTGCGTGTGTGTGTCTGTGTGTATGTGCACAGATGAAAACATATGTGTGTGTGAGTGTTAATTCACCTGTGAAAGTGTGTGTGTGTGTGTGTGTGTGTGGTGATTACTAGGCATATATCTATGTGTAATAATTTGTTGCTGTTGCTTTATCTGATGTACCTTTTAGATTGTAGGTTAAGACTGTGAGCTGTAGTTCCTTTGGTGCAGGGTTTGATTCTCTCAGCCCTTATTTGCCTACTATGTGACCTTGAGCAAGTCACTTAACCAGGCATTGTTCCAGGGTCATCCCTGAAAAGGGACTGTGTGTTTAGTGGGTATATCTGGTTAAAAATATGTATTATTATTATAATTATTGCTATTATTACTACTATTATTACTACCTCTGTTGAGCCTTGCTGCCTGATGTAGAAAAACTTTGACCTATGTGGCTTTTTCAATATTTTTAAATAAATAAAGCTACATATGCATGCTATTTGAAAAGATAATGTTCTTTAATAATAATGTTTCCTCTTCTGTTACCATTTTGAACTGATCATAATTTACTTATTTTTTTTTCCAAATGGGAAACCCATGAAAAGAGGCACTTGCATCTTGTGGGCTTCCGTAATTATTAAAGGAATAAATCAGTAAAAGTTTTGATGACTATGGTGCCTGGTCCCATTGTTTGAGGGACAGAACCCTGACTGCAATCCAGGTGACCTGGGTTCAATTACTATCCTTAATAATGAAGGAGCCAGGCAGCAAAGGATATAAGTGAAGGTCATGACCCGCTTACATCTCCCACGGAAAGGGAGTTAGATAGGGCTTTGCATACACTGATGAGCACACAGTGCAGTATGATTTCCCTGGAGGAGACCAGGGAGACCACTACTTGTACTGTAAAGGGGGAGGGGAAAGGTTGCTTTGAGGAAAAGGTCATTGCAGAAGTGAAGGACTATCCATTGCCTGATCACCCTGCACATTGCTGGGTGTGTATACTTTGAGCTGGTGAGAAAAACAAGAAATTTTTGAACTACGCCTGGTATCTACCCCAATAATTACCTCTCTCAGTCAGAGAAGGAACAAATGGATAGAGAGAGACTGACAGACTACTTCTCAGCTGTCCAGATTTTCACAGAATGTCCAGATTTTTCCCTTTTAATTTTGGTCTGTTCCTCATAAAGTTTCAGTTTTCTGGCCAATCACTGAAGAATGAAGTCACTAAATAATGACATAAATATGAGTTTCAGACTTCATATCCTTAAGAAAATACATGTTAACACAAATCCTGTTATTCTAGCAACTTTCTAAGTTTATAAAAGCAATATTTAAAATTTGACCCTATTTTTTGGGCCTTTGTCCCCCACCATTATTTTAGGCTTGTGTTAAGAGGTTGAGAAGTGTGTTGGTAGAGAGTTTGAGGATCAGAAGGCAGTAAGGACAAAAACTGAAAAATAGATAGATACATAGATAAACAGATAGATGTATAGATAAAAGCAAGACCCAGAGTCCGTGAACAAGTTCTTATGCCACTAACAAATATAAATGAATGCCAAAGTAAGTAACACTAGTACAGTAATCCAAGAATTTGAAATAGATTCAAGGCAATCAGGGAGATTAGAGCACTAGAAATAATAATGAAATATGATTAAAAAAGGTGAACGATTTGAGAAAACTATTGACACCACACAAACAAATGCGTACATAAGTACAGTGGTATGGAGTCCAAAGTCCTAGCTACTGATCTGTTTTACACATCCCCTTGCCCTCTTCATGTCTTTCTTCTTCACCTATCACCTTAGACCTTGTTAATGAGAAGATATCTCCAGCTCTTCCCTTTCTATTCACATTTCTTCATGGTAACTATCTGCATTGCAATTTACAAACTGTATGAATTTTATGTAGGAAAATTATGTTTGGTTCAGCAAGTTTGTCAAAGAGCTGTGTCTGCTTTTTTCCACTTTGACACTGTTTATTCTACTTCTCTTAGCCTGTGTCTATGTGCATATTATCACTCTTCAAAAGCACAAAACTATAGCTATTACTGTTTTTCAGGTGTTCCTTTTGCTTATGACTGTTGTACGTTTCTCTTTTCTTTATATCTTAAAAAAAAAAATAAAATTAAAAAAAATAAATAAAAAATAAGATCAGTACCTAACAACAAATGCATTCACCTGTATAGGATTCTCTGTAGGGTTATCTATACCTCTTCCATTGTGCCTCTTGTTAGAAAAATGCTCCAAATCACAGCTAATTCACATTATGGAGAAACTGCTGTTGTGTGGGATTCTGCGGTTGCAGCTTCCTGATACAAGCACTCTGGATTTAGATGAGACAAGCCTTTTGTGTTCTGGTCTACATGAAATCCTGTTTAAATGTCTGTCAGTAGAAACAAATTTCAAACCGTGAATGAAAGAAGTTATGAGGACAAGGATCCCAAACAGGGTACATTTGTTTGTGTTAAGTCAACAATGATTTTCCTGCTAATTTGCATTATTGAGGAGGATGCTTCTTGGAGTGTTTAGATTTGCTATGCGAGCACTGCCATCTGTGAACTGCTGTTGCTGAAATATGCTTATTTACTGAGTGTGTCAGGACTTAATTTAAACTAAGGTAGGTAGCCATGTTGGTATACATTAAATGGTGCACTCTGAGATAGGCAAACTGCCTCACTTGCTCCAGTCTGAGTCCTATACTTCCCCATATACCTCTTATTTCATTTGTGTCTATCCTTGATATGTACTTCTACCAGACTGGAGACTTATTTTTCCTGATCTTTCTTTGCACATATCTTGATCAATATTTGCATTGGATTTCATTGGACTCAGTTGATCAGCACTGTTCACACTGACCAATCATCTTCCTTCTCCTTCTGTGTCATTTTTCAAGTTCACCATTCAATTAAAAGTGTGCTGATGTTTGAAATCCTTTGAGAAAACAAATAACAGTATCCTTACCCATTCCTCAGATAACTGCTCCAAATCCTAACCCAGCCACCCACATCATGGGGACCCACTGTTGTGGAAGATTTGATAAAAATGGCTCCTTGGTAGAAAATATTCCTGATTTAGATGTGATTATTTTTTTAATGCCACTTAGATTTTCAAGAAATCAGGTTTTAAATGAAAAAAATGCAACAAGTTCTGGAACAGTGAGGAGACTAACTTTGAGGGCATTGACTCAAAAGTGGTAGCAAGTGCCTTGTTTCAGCAAGACTTTTGCTGGTACATAGTTCTATAACTGTGAATTGATTTATTCTTGTATTATTTGACAGTCAGCTCAAAACTATGATTTATAACCGTGATACAGTTATTTGCAAAAATAAACTTTTACTTAATGTAGTAGGGGAGCTGGTGTCCCCCTTAACCCCTGCTGTTTAATACTTTTACCAGTGAACTAAGCAAACCCATACACACACACACACACACACACACACACACACACACACACACACACACACACACACACACACACACACACACACACACACACACACACACAATAGTTGTCACAGAAGGCCTGGCACTGCCACCAATATGCGATGGATGAGTTGCAATGATGGGTGTTTGAATCCTACCACTGCCAGCCTCAGTGCCACCTGGGTATGCGAGGAATTCATTCTACTGCCCCAAATAGTCTACTTCTAATTTTTTTTTTCTATTTCAAATCCATCTGCCCTTCAAGATATACTGGAAATTCACTGTTCTCCACCTGTCAGACAAGACCAAGTCCTAAAAGTGATATCAAAAGCTAAAAATACTGTATCAATGGGTCCTGACAACATCCTTGCATGCATCTTAAATAGCATGAAGCATAATTTAGACACACCCCTAATAAACAATGTTCTTTCTCAGCCTTCATACAGGTTTTGTACCAAGTGATTGGAAAACAGCTATAGGCACTCCCCTGCATAAGGGAGGACCTTCCACATACCCAGGCAAATACAGACCCATAAGTCTGACCAGCCTCATATGCAAAGACATGGAAAGACTTATCATGGAATTAATCAATCAGGATATAGGGAACCTCCAGACACTGACCTGTCTCAATTTGGATTCATCAAGGGTAAGTAATGCTTACTTAAACTGGCAGCTTTTTTTTTGAAAAGGTCACCAAAGCAGTGGAAGAAGGCAAAATGGTATGCTCCACATACCACAATGTGGCTAAAGCTTTTGACACACTTCCTCACTCAGGCATAGTAGAAAAGCTAAATAAACTGGGAATAAACCCCATGTCACCCGCTGAATTGCAAAATGGCTCACAGGATGCAGATAATGAGAAAGGAGACCTTACCTCCACAAATAGATTAGTTACCAGCAGAGTCCATCAGGGTTCTGTGCCTGGACCTGTCTTGTTTGGCATCTACTTTTCTTAAGTAAAAGCCAGTATTGAAGGGCTCTGGGTAAGTTTGCAGATGGCTGCAAATTTGAAACAGTCATTGAATCTCTGAATAACTAAGCCATCTTACAGGAAGGTCTGTCCCAAATTAATAACTGGTGCCAAAATCATGGACTGAAACTAAATGTTAAGAAATGTACTATTGTATCCTTTGGGAAGTCATCTACCCCAGGAAACTGCCACACTGACAATATGCCCTAAGTGCTGACCCAGTTGTTCAGGATTTTGGAACTTATTAGGACAGTGGCATATTTTTGACTAATGTGTCCATTGTTGCAAGAAAGGCCTTCTGTATTGCATAGCTTACAAACAAAAGGTTTGTGTCAAGATCTAGGGATGCCATTGCCTTGCTTTACTCATCCCTCATTAGATCAGTCATTGAATATAATGCTCCCTTTAGCATGTATCTGTCTAAACACATGTAACAACTGGAATGTCCACAGAGGTACCTTACTAAAAGGATACAAGGCCTAAACAACATGTCCTACATGTACTGACTCAAAGCCCTGTTACTATAGTTGGTATCCCCACAGATTGCTAAGAGGTGGCCTGTGTCTTGTATACAAGGTATCCTCTGACCCATTACTGATGGATTTACTGCACATTAGAAAGTCAAATGACATAAGAAATACTCAATCTAGGGATCTAAACTTCTTCTGCAACATCAACAGAATGGTTTGGAGAGACAGTTGTATCTTGCAGAGGGTACCGCTGTTATGGAACAGACTCCCCATGCACATAAAACAAAATTCATCCCTGTCTATATTCAAGCACAACACAGATCTATGGATGGGAAACAAAAAATTTTCAAAATTCAACAAACTGGACTAGCACTAACTTAAACTGTTCTTGGAGAAGCAAGAACGAAGCAACAAAAGTGAAAAACTCCAAGAGTCAAACACGCAAAATATTTCCAAATAAAATCTCCAATTTATTCAAATTTACAAAGCTTTCAGGGATAACCCTTCTTCAGTGTGTTCAAGTTATAAGCAGTCACAGTTGTATTTAAATTTAAAAAAAGACCATGTGACACAGCCCCAGTCATGAAATACAGTCAATTAACTGAGAAATTAAAATACATCACTATTAATACTTAATAAATGCTGTTAGTCAATACAAACAAGAAATGTAACATCATAGTAATATTATAAAATACATTTATCAAAAACAGTCATTAAAAAAATCATCATAAAAAATTAAGTTTAACATCATTTGTTGCTTTATAAGTATAGGTTTAATACTGACATCTATACTCAGCCCAGGTGCATGACCCGTATCTAAATGTGGGATCCATTCTGATTCACAAATCTCAAGGGGATTATTCATGTTACCCCCTCTTCTATTTTTGTATCTAATATCTATCACTCGAAAAAGAAACTCATGCTGTATACCTTCTTCACCTATGTGTTTAGCAAGTGCATTACTGACTACCCCTCTCTGTATTTCTGATTTATATTCTGTGATGGACTCTCTAAGTTTGCTTGTAAGCTTTCCAATATAAAAAGCAGACCATTTAGCACAATTGGCTATATAATATTAGTTGTATTACATGTTATGTAGCAGTTAAACACAAATTTCCTATTAGTTACAGGATGTATGAATTCATTATTTTTTATAATATCGCTACAACATTTACAACTATAGCAGGGAAAAGTGCCAAGTTTGTTTATTCGATTGGATTGATTAAAGGACATATCTTTAAAGCATAATTGCTGTCTCGGGCTGGAACATTTTCTTTAAGCAAAGCTAGGTTTCACTCCTACTATTCTACTAATTTCTGGCATAGTACACAGAATTCTCCAATTTCTTGTTATTATATTTCTAACACCCATAAATCTCCTGCTGTATGTAGTAGTATAGTGCATAAAATTCTGCTGTATATTTCCTCTATTACTAGCTATGCTGAGATTATTATCTGTAAAATAAGGTTTTGCTGTAAACTCTGTATTCCCTAAAACATCACTTTTCATATCCTGTAACAGGATTCATTACCATGTTGTTTAAATTCTTTTGTCATTTTATCTAATTCATCACAGCATAATGTATTGTCAGTGTTTAGTCTGCTAGCTCTCAGAAATTGACTCTTGACAATGCCTCTAAATGTATGTGAGACATGCATGCTAGTCCTATGAGTAAATCTATTCATTTGAGCCTCCTTTCTAAAAATTGAAGTAGTGATGTTATTAGATCCCTCCTTTACTAAACTGATATCTAAGTAATTAATTTGTTCATTGGAATACTAAACTGATATCTAAGTAATTAATTTGCTCATTGAAATACGGGGCTGTAAATTCTAAGAAATCAATGGTGTGGTGCAAATACTCAGTGAATGAAAGCTGCTGGAAAAATATCACCACCCCACAACAAAAAGATGTCATCAACAAAACACTTAAAAAAGAGAACCTTATCTCTAAATTCATATGTACAATTATACACATAATCCTCCTCATATTTAGCTACAGCAATATTTGCATATGTTTCTATAATGTAAAAACCACCAAATTCGCGAAAACAGGAAGAACATCAAAAGAAAACCATGAGAAGAAGGCAAAATAATGACTGTCCACACAAATAAAAATTTAAGCGCTTTCTTTCGTTTTAATCACAACAAACTTCTTCTGAAGAAGTTTGATGTGATTAAAACGAAAGAAAGCGCTTAACTTTTTATTTGTGTGGACAGTCATTATTTTGTCTTATTTTCACAGTTTTCTTTTAATATTTGCATATGTATTTGCAATGGATGTGCCCATGGCAACCCCGTTTTTTGATGAAATGTACATTCCTGAAATAAAAATACATTACTCTTAGAAATAATATGTGAGTTATTAGGAATTGTTGTAGTCTGTTTGAAACACATGACAGTGTTTTTACATAAAAAATCTCGCACAGTCACAATGCCAAAATCAATAGGAATCATGGTAAAGAGTGACTTAATGTCCAAAGTGAAACAAATGTATTTGTACACTTCATGTGAGTTATACCATTCAAACAACTGATGTAAAAAATCTTTATTGTCCTGTATATAACTTCTCACTTTCGGTAAAAAATGTACCTAATACAGACTGCAAATACAGCGAGATGGGTTCAGTAACCCATCCGCTACCTGAGACTATAGGTCTCATTAGTGGATGATGTAAACTCTTGTGTATTTTCAGTAAACCATATAGAATGGGTGTAATTGGACAAAAAGCAGTAAAAAAATTAAAAAGGTCAATACCAATATCATCATTAACCTGTAGCTCATAAATGCTCATATTATCGAGTTTGTTTACACCAATTAATTGTCCAATAATAACTGCTTTTGGTGAAACTTGTGAACATGGTATATGAGCATATTATGCAAAGAAGGATAAAACTAAATATTATAATCTTACTTATGCTGAAAATGAAGCACTTAGAAAATTAGAAAATAATAAAGATATTGTAATTAAACAGGCAGACAAGGGGGGAGCCATGGTGATCCTGAATGGAACTGACTACATTTCATATATGTATGAATTGTTAAGTGACACAAATGCCTTTACCGAAATTAGTAGTTCAGATGTTTCTAAGTAAGGTTAATATGAGCATTATATTGAAGCATAATAGTGAAGTATTTTAATTTCTCAGTTAATTACTTGATTGTGTTTCATGATTGAGGCTGTGATACATGGTCTTTTTTTAAATTTAAATATAACTGTGACTACTTATAACTTGAATACAATGAAGAACGGTTATCACCGAAATCTTTGTGGATTTGAATAAATTATTTTTATTTGGAAATATTCTGCATGTCCGACTCTTGAAACATAAAATTTACCCCAGGACTGATTTCTGTACTACTAATGGACAGAGGCAACTCCTAAATGCTTTATCCCATGCATGGGTCCCCTTCAGTTATCTATGGTATGATCCCATTTATTTGCATTAGAGTTAATATATAATTATAGACCATGGGATGGGTAAGCTAATGTATACCTAAATGGGATAGGTTATTTTAAGCACTAAAAGTGAAACTGGCTTGGCTTAAAATGGCCCACAATGGCAGCTAGCCTAGTATTTACCTATGCTGCTATAAATAAGTCTGTTGTTTACCACAGGGATAGCCTCTTGAGTCAAACAGCTGGTACCAATCAGATTAAAATAAAAAAGTACACATTATCCTGATTCAGTAACCAGTTAACCAAATACAAACTGGACGTAAGAGCATAAAAGGAATATGCAGTGCTGTCCTGGGTATGGGCTTCCAATATCCACTCCCAAACTAGGACTCATCACTTAAAGAGCTGAATGTTTTGCCCAGCAGCAATGCTCTTTTCTTACCAATTTCATTGTGAACCACAGTATCTTCAAGTGCCCCTTACCCATGGAAACCACTTTACAAGCACATTATTAAATCACATTTACAATTACTCACACACACACACACACACACACACACACACACACACACACACACACACACACACACACACACACACACACACACACACACACACAGTTCTCATGTTATGCTCGAGTGATCTTGCTGCTTGGCAGAGGACGCCACGGCTGTATCAACCCCCAGTGCTAAATAATGATATCCCTCTTTTCAGATAATAAATAGCAATAGTATTTTAGAACTGAATAGACAACACTGTCTTTAAACAATAAGGACAGAGTATGTATAGAAATGTCTGTTGATCTGCTACATAAATACCTCAGCTGTCTCTTAGAAAAGAAATACTGGTCCCTGACTATTGTAATCTAGAGAAACTAATGCAAGGCAGAACACCACTTATATGGATATAACATGGTCTCCATAACAGTGAAAAAATTAAACTAAGACAGTTCCCTGGTGTTCATTTCAGATAAATACACATTCAACTCATCTTTGTGTTTCCACAAAAAAAAAAAAAAAAAAAAAAAAAAAGGATTCATGTGATGACATCATTTATTTTTCCACAGAGAATAAATAAGTGTATCGATATTATATCATTTTACATTACTCCTTTCCTGCATAGAACAATACAAACAAGACTAAGCACCAGTAAACAGGATATACATTAGTTCTTTCCTGCACAGAACAATAGGAAAAGGGCTACCGGCAGACATGATAAATTTATTAACTGTCTAAGTATTAATGGCTGCTTCATTTAACAGTTCTGGACAGGTGTCCATTTGAAGTACATTGAGAATCTATGTTTATCACCCATGGTTTCCCATCTCCAAGTAATTGTGTGATTTAATTATATGCAAGCAATTAAGTCCTTCCAGTGGTTTTATAGCATCCAAATCCTTGTGGGACATAATTATATGCAATAATAAAATATATTACACTTTACATTTCAAATACAGGTTTCGTAAATTTATTTTCATAACTTGTTTTCACTTTCAAAGAAATGTCACACAGTTACTCACATTTATCTTGCCACAAGAAATGCACATATTGCAGATTAAACAGAGCTTAGACATTGCTTTAATGAAATATCACAGAAAAATACAGCATGTTCTAAAATCAGTTTTTCTACATTGACACCATAATACAGTTAAGGGGGTTGTATAGTAAAACATGTCCAGTTTCCATGTTATTTAGGTTTTATTTTGTCAATATATGCAGGGAAGTGCTAACACTCTGTCACTGGTGATACAGTCCCATAAAATGTCTTAATTATGATATACAGACTTGAGAGAGTATAATGAAGCATTGCCTAGTCAACTGCTAAGTGAGTGCAGCTGGTTTGAATTTCTATGACTGTTTGGATGACTGATAATTAGCTTAAAACTCCCATGTATTACAACTATTCATCCCTTTCTAATCTGATTGCTAATAACTTGTTGCTTTTGTCTTACTCTCTCTTCTTATCCTAATGGCATTCTACATTGTTGTATTAACTACAAAATATTTTTTCACCTGGGTTGTGCCTTAAATATGTTGGTTCAGTCAGTTTTGATTAGCGTACTAGCACGGTAAACCAGTATAAATGAATAAATGAAAGCAAACCTATGGGATATAAAGCTTGATACTGTACTAAAGCCAAAAGTTTTGTCAAGATAACTGCTGAAAGAAACTCACAAATATCTCCTATCTTTTCTTTCTTAATGACTTGTAGATAGTTGTTCTTCTTTTGGCTTTTCCCGGTTAGGGGTCGCCACAGCGGAACTCCGGTCTGCTAATAATTGGCAGTAGATTTTTACCATGCCGAGGTGCCAGCCCGACCTTCAACGAAGGCACGCCCATTCACGCATGCCTTTCAAATGCGAGGAGGACATACAGACTCCGTACAGAAGGTGTTCCAGTTGAAAATCGAATGGGAGAACATCTTGCTGGGAGGCGATAACGCTACCGCTGCACCACCGCGCTTTAGATTACTTATGCCTCTGTAGTTAATACTCTAAAACATTTCCATAGCAATCTAATATCCTTTTAGTACTAACAGTAGGTTATTTATGTTCCTACAGTCAGGACAGTCTTGCAGTTGCAGGACAACCCTAAAATAATCTTTTGTCTGTGGCTGCTTGTAGGCAATCTGTATCATTATTATGGAGGAATGGATTTTATAGTCTCGAGGGTTGCTGCTTGAGGGTAGCATGTTATGAACGTTTTGCAAGTGTGTGTGCAAGCATGCACACACACACGCACACTCAAACTTGCTTATTTACTGATTGTGGCAGGAAATATTTTAAAACAATGATACCTCTAATTACCCAATAATCAAGGTACTCTGGGATAGACAGTCAACCCTTGCTCTGATGTAAGCCATACACATTTACTGAATCTTTCACTATATGCTTGTTTTTCCTTGGCACATGCACTTGGACATAAACTTGGGGTTTATTTTTTCAGTAAGCTCTGTGCGCATAGTCTGTGCAACACTTTGTTGAGCACAATTCAGACTGAACAGTCAGCTATCTTTTCCTTCCAGTGGTAGTTTGTGGAATGTCATTATTTGATCTGACTAATCATTTCCTTTCTCTTGCTTTTATATCTTTTTTTCTGGTCACTGTCAATGTTTTTTTTTTTTTCTGCTGATCCCTGAAAGTCCTCAAGACAATAAATACTTGTATCCCCACCCACTTCTCAGATAAATAATCCAACCCCCGTGCATCCGATGATCCGGCTCATAGATGATCTGCTGTTTTGGCAAACTGAACAGACTCACTCCCTGATGCAAGGAGCTCTGCATCTAGAAGTACTAAACATTTTTAAAGTTCTATTCTGATTTTAAGAATATCCTGTTTAAATGTCTGTCAATTGCAAGAAGTTTGAAAACAATGGACAAACTAACTTATGAGGACAAAAGCTGCAAAAGACTAGATTTAGGAACATTGATTCAACAAATATTTTACCTGTATGTAATAACTGATTTATGCTTGTTATGTCTCATTTGTACTGATTACTACAACTGTGTGTGGCTGATAATTAACTTTAAATCGCCTTTTATTACAGTTTGCAAGCCCTTCTCCATTCAAGTAAAAGACTAACCTTTAGCTTATAAGGCATTACACTGTACTAAATCTAAAAATATTGCCAGGAGACCAGTGAAAATAATTCCTGTATTTTCCTTCTTAATGAATCAGAGCTGGAAAGGTATTATAGATTTTAATTATGCTCTTGTTTGTTCATCCTATGAAGTTTTACATTAGCCATCTAGTACCTTTGTAGTGCTGCCTGTGGATTACATATGTTGCTGCTGTTAAGGTAATCTTGCAGTTACGTTGGTACCCTAAAATAATATTTTGTCTGTGACTGGTTTATAGGTAATCTGTATTATTACACTGGCTGGTTCTTACATTCTTCAGGGCTGCTGCTTTAGTGCTGCCAACTCTGAATTGCTCTTATACTGTCATTTAAACTAAGGAATGCATTCATGCTTTTGTTGGTGTATAGTAACCAGGATACTCTATAATAGGCTAGGTGGATCTCCTGCTCTGCTTCAAGCTCTAAACCTGTCCAACCCTTATTTCATGTATTTTTGTCCTAGTTCATCTATCCCCACACTCAGCAAAATGCTTGTGTCATGCTTTAGATTGCAGTTGCATGATTCTGCTTTACTCTCCCATTTGCTATTGTATTAAGTTCAGTGATTAAAACACTACTCTAGCAGTTTGAACAGATGTCGAATGCTGTGACTTCTTAATGAGCTGCTCCCTCTACAGAGTTTCAGTCCTTCCAACTTCATTTGCCTACTGTGTGACTCTGAGCAAGTCACTTAACCAGATATTGCTCTGGGGCAATTGGGAATTTAGATAAGGCTCTTCAAAGGTCTCTTGAACAGCTTGTATAGTAACTAGCTTTATGAACCTATACTCTTGACTTTGGTTAATGTGCATTAATATTTTGGACACTTACTATAATACCTACTAAGCAAGTCTTCCTTCTGAATAGATCCATTGATGCCCTTCCATTTCAGGATACTTAGAAGATTACCTAGAAATTATTTTCTTGTGGTTATTATTGTTATTATTATTATTATTATTATTATTATTTAGATTTATTGACTTGAGTAGAGCACTGATTTACAGGGACAAATTTCAGGCACTATCCTGGAAAAGAATATTGAAACAACTGTAGCACACCAACAAAAATGTAATATTAACGTAACTTAATAAACAACGCTGATTCTCTTGTTTAGAAAAGGGATGTAGGTCAGGGGTATTGTGCATGCTTTGCATATATGAGGTCCTGGGTTTAATCCTCAGCATTTCCATAGTAACTTATTTTGTCAAGCAGAGTACCTCATTTTCCCTTTTTAAGCACAATCTGAATAACTGGATGGGAAACAAAAAAATCCACGTCTGGGATTCCACCTGCGGCCCTGCTGGACAGGGGCTTTGTTTGCTGACTTGTCTAAATGCTTGGCTAGGCTTATAAGAGCCTCAGGGCCAATAGCCTAGTAACTTCCTATGATCCTATGAAAGCCCTCATGAATACTTATTCATTTAGTAAGGAAGACAGAAAGCAAGGAAATTTCCAAGATGTGGTTCCACAATCTACTGCTCTCAGTCAAGGAAAGCTTTCCATAAAACTAGAAAGCCTTTATCCGTCTATACCATACTATAGGATTGGATATTCCAGGTTAGCTCAAACATGCCAGACTTTGCAGAAATGTGGTCCTGATTAACAAATAAAATATCCTTGTTTCTGCAAATTGCACAGCAATATCAGATGCTGGCTAACAACTGGTCAGGGGTCAGGGCAACTATTGGTGGTGGTATACTAGTAATGTGTTAAAAACAACTTTCAAACCTAACATTTTCAAAGAAAATACCTTGGTTTTGGACAATACTCCTAATTAGCTTGTGATATAATTACTGGCTGCATTACATTAAATATGCTTGTTGACAGGAGAAAATAAGCCTATAAGTCTTCCTTTTAAGTATCTTTAACATTCTACTTCCTCTCCATCTTTACCTGCCCCTTTACCCCCTTCATTATCAGTCCCATGTTCTCTCCATTATCAATACAGTAGTCCATTCCATGGATCTTTAACCCTCTCTGTGAATAATTATTTTAGAGATGCAGGGAGTAATTAGTTCTTACAATCTGCTGTTTTTGCCTCCGTGAATAAAATTTTCTGTAGGTAGTCTGTTGGCGCCACAGTGAGTAAAATACAGGAGATATCTACATAACCCCTCTTTTCTCAGTCTTGCTACTAAAGGACATACTCTGTAGCACCTATCAGGGTCTTTCAAGGCATTTTATCCTGAATGAAGATTTCAACCTGGACCAGACTGAGAATAACCTTAAAAGTCTACAAATAGCACTCTTTGTTTCTCTTTTATTTGATTAGTGAACAACCCCATTTTACTTACCCCAAAGCACTCTTGTGGAGGGGAGTGTTTTCTACTATGTTTTATAGGTACACCAAAGTTAAGGTTCTAGTAAGTACCATAAGTGAGCCATGTCAAGTCATAACTTAATGGCATTTTAAATTTCATAAGTCAGCTCCCGTCTACATTAGACTCTTTAAACTATAACCCTATCCTAGGGGAAACTGATATCACTGTAGCATTGAATCTATTTAAGGAACTGGTACCTCGGGTGTAGGATAGGAGAGGTTGCTTTACCTTAGACATAGAATATTGAAAGGCAATGCCTGTCTGTGGTTCACTACCATAATTAAGGCCAGATTAAAGAATAAGAGCAAAGCTTAGAGGAAATGGAAGGGGACTAGTAACTCCACTAAAAGGTATTTCTTTTTCTTTGAAAGGATTCAAGGATAGTGATTAGCTTTTTCTAAATACAGCTGTTCAGAAATTAACAAAAAGGTGTTGTTAATGAACTAGAAACCTTTTGGAAAATTACCAGAATACATGACATCCAATTTTGATAATAAAGAAATCCAGTTCTGACAATAACCACAATCCAATAAACATGCAAAATGGTTTGGTAGAAGTAATGAAAAAAACATTTGAGAAAGGCAGAAGCCCTGGATCTACTGCTATCAGCTGCTTCCAGTTTGGAAACTCCTACTTTCATATTTCCTTAATCAACCTCCAATTTTAGGATGTTTTTTACAAGTGTGAAAAATCTGTTGGACAAATGAGACCCTAAACTCGTTTTTAACCTAACAGCCTATTGCCATCCTTTTGTACAGGTAGCTGGTCTCATTATTACCAATTATTCCACATTTTCAGTTTTTCCTCATTCTGGGAATTGTTCCCCTTTGTTTAGGTAGCCCTGATAATCCTACTCACAAAATCTCAGTGCCAAAGTAATACAAAACTAAAGATCAATCTCTAATCAATGGCTGTTGACCAATCTCTTGGAAAAAAATAGTTTATTCTCAGGTTGCTAAACATTTAGATAAATTTGAACTCCTGCTCCACAATCAGCATTGTTTCAGGAGGGACGACAGCACACATACTGTGATTTACTGAGTAACCTATACAATTTATAGCAACACAGAAAAAGAGCTCTTGACCGACACTAGTTCATACACTTAAAAAGGATCTTCAGAAGTTTCAACTACTCAGAATACTCACAGAATTGGAAAGTAAAGGGTATGAGATGGACATGTCAGGTGGTTTAATAATCATGTGTGGTAGACATTTTAAAGTTATTTCTGGTTTTCACACCTCTGGCATTAATACCTCCACTGCTGGTGTTCTCAGGGATCAGTATTAGGATTCATATTAATTTTAGTATCTGTTAAATGGTACAGAGTGTCAGAGGTAGCGTATGACAGAAAAATGCCAAAGAAACTGAAAAGTAAGTGAATGAAGGGGGAGGCTGTACACCTTCTACACGGAAAGGTACCTAGCCTATCAGACCTTGCATAGTGGTCTCCATCTAACTTCTTGTAGCACAACTGTCTTTTTAATGACATGTTGTTTTTAAAGTTAAAAGATGGTGTAGCCCCTATAACACATTCTAGTTCATACACATTTAACAATATACCCCAATTATTTTTAATTATATCACAGACTGTACTGATATTACTAGCAAATGTTAATGGAATACGTAATACATCATTCTCTAGGTTGTGTACAGCCTGCCCCTTCATATTTGGAGGGGGGCAGTATACACACCTGACTAGAAAGTTTAGCATTGATACACGCTTTTATACAGACTGTTATAGTAAGAATGTCATATATTTTGGTCTCTGTACAAAATGCCCAGCCTACTATGTAGGCAAAACTAATCTGCTGCTCAAAGATAGAGTCCTAGAACATGTAAGGGACATTAAAAATAAAAAAATAGACAAGTGCGTTAGTGATGCATGTTATAAAGGAGGGAGCCACACACACCTTCAAATTTCTAGTGTTACACATTATACAAGAAAATAAAAGAGGTGGGAACATGAACAATAAGACCGAAGCCTCAGAACAAGAATGGATAATTAGATTTCAGGCTGACAGACCACCTGGACTAAATAGTAAGGTTTCACTGAAACCTTTTCTCAAGAACAGGGCTTTGAAACATTGATTATTATGTTTAGTCACATCTTTTAACATCTATACATATATTCTACAGTTTTAACACTAACTCTATAGAGCAAGCTTTTACAGTTTTTTACATACATTTTTAGTCCATTATTTATATGATTTGATTGTTTATATAGTGTATGTCTTTTTAATTTTTATTTCAAGATACTGTCAACTGATTGGATTTGACACAGATGTATCATTACTTAAACAAGTGCAGCAGTTACTGTAGTATGTCTGAGGAAGCAGAGAGGACTCTGTGAAAGCGCTCACATGTTTTATATATTTTTACTATTTTTTATTAAAGTGTTGTTTTGCCGTGTGTATTCCAACGAGTTGGTGGCTTTTTTGGAACATTATACTTTTATCATTGGTTACTTTATCCAGATTCAGGGGATTTGTGTTTGAAGGTGAAGGAGTTGACTGGCATCTTAAGGCAGAGAAAGCCGTGGATACCTACATCCAGGTTGTTGTTGTCTCTTTCGGCTTATCCCGGTTAGGGGTCGCCACAGCGGAACTCTGGTCCACTAATGTTTGGTAGTGGATTTTTACATGCTGAGTTACCAGCCCTGATGCACAACCTTCAATGAAGGCACGCTCATTCACGCATGTCTCCACACAGAAGACGCTCTAGCTGAGAATCGAACGGGACAACGTCTTGCTGTGAGGCGACAATGCTACCGCAGCACCACTACCGCGGGTCGATACCTACAGCCAGGTGAGATTAACAAATAGCAATCATGCTACTGTTTGCTGTAGAGTGACAGGAGAAGGTTACAAAAACAATAGCAAAGACTTGTGCATGGGATTGCAAGGGAGTGGATGGGAAAATGAAAGGCCTAAACAGGTGAAAGGAATATGTCAGGGATGCAGTATTCAAGGCTAAGGAAAAAAGTTTGAGGAATAGGTAGAAAGCAAAAGAGAAGAAGACAAATGCGGGTATATAGAAATGGGAAGTGAATGATGAATGCAAAATACAGGGTATACAATATATGGAAGAGAGGGGTGAGATGGTGGAGGAGAAACATTACAAGAAGGAGGGCAGCAAAAAGATGAGGGCAGAAGAAGGCACATGTTGGAAGGGATGTGCTAGACTGGGTCAAAGGATTAAAATGGCAAACTTAGGAGAATAGCAGAAAGAAAAAAAGAGAGGAGAAAATATGGCCATCTAAAAAAAGCTGAGATGGAGGTCATGGAAGATAGGAAAAAGCAGAGATGTAGAATGGATATTTTGCCAGCCTTTACAATAAAAAACAAGAAGTGGATGTCATGCTTGTAGGAAGGTATTTCAGACAGCAGAATAGAAAGGAAAAAGGCTGAAGATAACTGCTTCAATAAGGGAAGATTAGCACAGGAGCGAGCTGGGTTACTTCATAAGGTCATCAGGAATATGGCCAGGGTGTTGGACAGATCCTCTGACAGAAATATTCAAAATGTATTTATTTGACAGTTATTTACTGAGAAAGTCTGACTGAGATAATATCCCATTTTCAGTCGTGGCTTGGGGAGAAAAGCTCCACATTATCACAGAGCTCCAGCAGAATTAGCGATGATGCCATTGTTTCCACAGGCTTTTTGGTGAATCCAGACCAATCCACTACTAGAAAAGTACTTGAAAAGGCTGTTTTGCACTGTATTTCAAATATTTCAAGTTCTGCAGTTAAATTGTGTTGTTTTTGAAGAAGATTTTGCACTTTAAATCTTCTTTTTAGCTACTATTGCTAATACATTGTAAATGTTTTTTGGCTGCATCCAGACTCAGTCATAACTGTGTCTTTGCTGTATATTTATTGCCGAGTACTGAACTTCACTTTATATGAAAATCTGTTAGCGCTGTATCACTAATCCGTGTATTAACTACTGTGACCTTGTTTTTGGTTTGAAATCAACAGTGCTCCAAACTCTTGCCATAGCCATTTATTTTTATTTCCTGTACTTTCTGTTTGGCTTCTAGCCTTAATCTGTTGTTTCTAATATGGATGTCCACAGACAGTGCTTTTACATTATTAAATATTTGGTCTGCTCCCTAGTGGCAGTAGAGAGGGGGCCTGTGAACTCTGAACTGGAATACACTGTTTGAATCCTCCAAGTATCTGTTTATTATTAACCAAAGGGCTAATTTATTGTTTGAGCTTTGTTTCTGCTTGGCTCATTATTTCACGGTTCCAACTCACTTAGCAATGATAATATTGTTTCCAGAGGCTTTTTGCTGCAGCCAGATCAATCCCCTGCTAGATGAGTATCAGAATAGACTATTTTGCACTGCATTTAAACATTTTAAGTCTTGCTATTACATTGTGCTGTTTTTGAAGAAAATTTTACACTTTAAACCTTTTTAGGTGTTACTCCTGATATTGCAAATGTTTGCCATTATACAAACTCAGTCAGAACAATATATTTACTGTATATTTACTTCTGAAGTACAGTTCATCTGAAAAACTGTTAGTGCTGTATCACTAATCTCAGTATTAACTATTGTGACCTTGTTCTTAGTTTAAAATTGCCAGTACCCTGGACCCTTGCCATGGCCATTTTCTTTAATTTTCTGCGCTTTTTGTTTAGCTTCCAGCCATAATCTATTGTTTCTGCAGGACGGGCGGCCTCATCAGCGATTTTACATTAGGAAGTATTTGGTCTGTTCCATAGTGACAGTTTGGAGGAGATGGGTGACTTCTTTATGGAATACAATGTTTGAAACTTCCAAGTGCCTACTTGCTGTTGACCAGAAAGATAATTTGTTTGTTTGCGCTTTGTTTCTGCCTGGCAAATTATCTGAAAGGTCCATCTCACTTAGTAATGATGCCATTGTTTCCAGAGGGGTTTTGGTGCATCCAGATCACTCCTTTGGTAGATGAATGCCTGAAAAGGCTGTTTTGCAATATATTCCAAATATTCAAACTTCTGCTGTTAAATTGTTGTACTGTTTCTGAAGATTTAACACTTTAAACCTGCTTTGTAGCTGTTATTGCTGATACATTGCAAGTGTTTGTTGGGCTGAATTCAAACCCAGCCAGGACTGTGTATTTGATGCATATTTACTTCTGAGTACTGAACTGCACTTTATATGAAAATCTGTTAGTGCTCTATCAGTAATCTGTGTATTACCTACAGTGACCTTCATTTTGGTTTGAAATTATCAGTGCCCTGGACTCCTGCCACAGTCATTTTTTTATTTTCTACACTTTCTGTTTGTCTTCTAGCTTTAATCTGTTGTTTCTGCATTATGGGTGGCCTCAAACACTGTTTTTATATTACAAAAACTTTGGTTTGCTCCCTAGTGGCAACAAAGAGTGGCCAGGTCACTTCTGATCTGGAATCCACTGTTTGAAACCTTCAAATGCCAGCTTGCTATTGGCCAGAGGGATATTTTTTTCTGAGCTTTGTTTCTGCCTTCTTACACAACGCTGCTCATTGTGCAGTGGCATTTGGTATTGCCCTGTGTGGATGCAGACACCTAGACTTGAATTTTTTTTTATAAACCTACCTCTCTAATTTTCTAAATCCCTAGTTGTACACTGAGTAGTTAGTTTGCACACTGAACATCTAGTTTTTGGACTCAGCAGCTAGTTTACTTGCTGACAAGCACCCACCCCTTGAGCTTAACCCTAGGTAGTTTTAGGAAGTCTTGTTAGTAATCTACACTCCTACAGCAAACTAGCTGGTCAGCTGTGAACATAACTTTTATTCTTCCACTGTAGAATAAGCAACTAGGATCCAAAGCCTTGGATATGCACTTACCTGCTATCTCCGAAGCTGGCCTAGTGGACATGGGCATCATGAGATAAGCAGCAATTGTCTTATGTACACTGGCAATCACATAATCCTCAAGCATACATATAAGGTATGTGAGAGATGCAGTTACACAATGTCATTTGAGACAAGGTTCTCACCTACAAGCACCTACACTACCAATCAGGTTGTCAGTAGTACACACACTACAACTACCTGAAATATATTACAGTCACATAGACCTACATATGCTGAAGCTCTTAAATGTAATCTCCCTATCCACAAAGACCTCCCAGACAATGCACACACACACAGAGTCTTCAGCAACCTCAAGGGCATTCCAGAAAGACAACACCCAACAAGACACATACTGCCACAACCTGTGGTGTCTCAACCTCTAACCCATAAAGCAAATCAATACACTACCCAGTATTCTGGTCATAGGATACTCAGTAGTGCGATATACAGATGTCACACTCAGTAGGCTAAGCAAAGAGAGAGAGTCACATTCTATCAGGGGCTAGGATTCAGCATATCACTCGTGCACTCAGATCATTTAACCCTAAGTACAGGTATGACTCCATCATAGTCCATGTGGGTGTAATGATCAGAGATGTTCCTTGCTGGACTATATGAAGACAGTCATGACTGAGCTCTTGAACTATGTGTCAAAGGCAGGTATGAACCTAACATTGAACAGCATTCAACCATCTCCTAGGATGATGCTGTAATACAAACAGAAAATTATTGACTTTAAACAATTGGCTTAAACTATGGTGTCATTTGAAGGGGTGAGGTATTTAACAGCTAGGGAAGACATGGTTGACAGACCACACTGCTTTGCCAGGAATAGACTATAACTGTCCCCCAGGATTTCAAATATTGCCTAAACCTTTTCCATCCCCATACTACCTTTTTAAGGCATTGCCAACCAGATAAACCTGCTGACTTAGCTGTACCATACCAGGATAATCTGAAGGTGTTGCTGCTCAATGCCAGGAGTCTGAACAAGAAACTCCACTTCCTGCTGGCTCTTCTCATCTTGGAGACTTTAAATATCTGTGCAGTCACTGAGACATGGTTTAAGCCATGGAGAGCAACCTGGCAGTGCAGAGCTACAATGCCTTCCACACTTTTACATCAGCTACTGCACAGGTAAAGCAAAAGGTGGAGGTGTCTCTATATACGGTAAAAAATAAACACACCTCAATGCTGGTCTATCCAAATCACTATAAAATGGTTCCATAACATATACTTGCAGCTTAGGTCTCCCTCTATGAACCACAGCACTTACTTAAAGGCAGTCGATACACTCCCCATCCAATCCAGCACCATATTCATTGGGTGGCTTCAAGAACCCCAGTATAAACTGGGAATTGTACAAGACCTACATAATATTGTCCCAAAGTTTCCTGGTCTTTGTAAATGTTAACACCTTGGACCAGCTAGTTTATACATGTACTAGGGGCTCAAACATCATTGCCCTGGTCCTCAAAAATGTGACAGAAACCTGCACCCCCCAGTATACTGTCCTCACTAGTCAGGTCAGATAACAAGACTGTCTCCTTTGAGGTAAATATAAAACCAGGTACACCTGTAAACTCTAGAAAGAATTACTCCAAGGCAAACTTCTCTCTACTAAGTGACACTAACACCCTAAATAACTTTCAAGCCTCCTAAACCCTGAGAATACTGCTGTCTTTGCAGAAGCATTCAGAGAAACTCTGTATAACCATATCAACAGTTGAATAGAAACTGCTGTACCTACCTGAAATAAGAGTAGGGCCAGTGCAAAAAACAAGCTGTCCTGGTGGAATTCCAACATTAGTAGGCTATACAACAAAGGAAGAACCTCTGGACAAAAACTAAGAGGGCCAATACCCAGCAAGGTAAAAGTTCCTTCATCAACATAAGCAAGCTACTAAGCTACTAAGGGTGGTTAATAAAGTCCAGAAAAATCCAAATTTGAGGTAGTAATAGCCACCCAGGTCAAAGACAGCTACAAGGCTTTCTTCAGCTATATTGTAAACCTCAAAGGCAATACACAGCATTGTACCAAATTAATTGTAAATGGTACCACCTAAATGGAACCAGAAGATTTAGCTAACCTCCTGACAGACAAATTTGTCTTAAGATTCATCCCCCCACCCAATATTCCTCAGAAAATTCCTAAATTCACCTCATCCCCAACCATCACTAGAGAGCAGATCCTCAAGACCAAGAACACTGCATCAATGTGTCCTGATAAAATCCCAGGATGCTGCCATAATATGAATTATTGGTCCCACTGGAATCTCTGTTCAACCATAGCCTCCAAAAGGGCTTTGTAGCTAATGAACAGAGGAACTGCAGTGATTATACCTTTGCACAAGGGCTCATCCACAGACTCAGAACACGACTGACCCATTAGCCTGACAAGCTTGCTATACAAAGGCTACGGAGAGGATTATCAAGGCTAGCATGACATAGGTAACCTACAAAAACTGGACCCTATTCAGTTCATGTTTGCAAAGGTTTATCAAGGGCAGGTCTTGTTTGCTAAACCTGGTGGACTTCTTTGAGAAGGTTACCAAAGTGATAGATGAGAACTTACCTCAACCTGGCCAAGGCACTTGTGACAATGCCCCACTTAGGCATTGTTAACAAGCTCACTAAATTAAGTATTGATCCTACATCACCGACTGAATTGATATCTGGCTCACCAACAGGACTCAAAAAGTTAAAATGGGGGAATCTACCTCCACATAAGGCTGGTTATGAGTGGGATCCCCACGGCCCAGTGCCGGGGCCACTGCTGTTTGGCATCTACTTCTGTGAAGTCAAGGCCAACATCAAGGGCCTCTCACTGACCATGTTCGCATATGATTGCAAATTGGGAGCCATCATCTATTCCACCAAGATACTGATATCCTCCAAGAGAGCCTGATACAGACTAATAACCGGTGCCAGAGTAATGGCCTAAAACTAAATGCTAAGAAGTGCGTCATAGTACCTTTCACCAAGACAACCACCCCCTGCAAAATGCTACATTGATAATATACTCCTGAGAGTAGATCATGCATCCAGAGACTTGGAAACATTGTAGACATAGATTTGGCATTTGACCAACATCTTTCTACTTTGGTGAGGAAATTATTCCATGTTGTAAAACTTATAAGTAAAGGTATGGAATTTAGGTCCAAACAAGTCATTGTTCCATTGTTTTCTGCTGTCATAAAACCTATTACTGAGTACAGTGTCCTGTTTAGTATCTACCTCAGAAGGCGTATGCAGCAATTGGCACATCCACATAGATAGATTTCTGACAAACAAATACAAGTGCTAGAAAACATGTCCTATGCAGATTGCCTAAAATCATTGTTTATATATTCAGTTTCTTGCAGGTTGCTGAGAGGCAACCTCCGCCTGGACTACAAAGCTTCATGGATCCATTACTTTCTGACCTCTTACATATTCAGACAACAATTTACATCAGAAATACCTGATCTTGGGAGCTAAACCTCTCCAGCAATATAAATAGGATGTGTTGGAGAGACAGGTATGTGTCTCAGAGGATCCCCCTTCTATGGAACAGGTTTCCCATCCATGTGAAGCAGAGTTCTTCCTTGTATTTATTCAAGCAGAACCTAGACCAGTGGATGGGGAACTGCAAATGTACGCCTGGTTTGCCATTCATGTCTCTATTAGACAAGAAGCTTGTAATTGTTTGTCTATCTAAAAATGTACATCCTCCATATAACATTTGGGGACCATTACCCCATCAAATTTTATTTTGGGGAACTTCTATTCTGATATATTGATATAATACGGTTACAGTTAAATAACAAAGTTATTACAAAACCTAATACTGAACAACTTATTATCTAAGTAAAAAAGTCATAGCTTCAGTTCACACAGGATGAACTTATTCATACAAAGTGCAAATATTTGGATAGGGATAACAATATAAACAAATAACATTTTCAGTAGTTAAAGAATTCACAAGTTACAGTTCACAAAGATGCATTAAAAACATGGAATACACACTTTGGGACAGAGATGACTAGATAACATAGCTAGGCAAATTTATATTTATTCTTCATCTAATAAATAGATTAACTATGTTTCTTAGCGATTGAGTATGAGTATAGACTTTGGCCAGAGGATTTGTAGGTTTTATATATGCAGAGACGATGCTGTCTGTTAGGGTGTTAGGAATGGAGAACAGGAGCAAAAGCAGGGCAGTCATTGGCTTTGTGAATAATGTTGTGTGTGGAGTTAAGCTTTATGTGATATGTATGTAAGTTGAATGTAATCTATTGTCATTGTCTACCACATATTTATTTATTTATTTATTGACATTTGTTAACCGGGTTTGTCCAACTGGGCTTGTGGCCCATTTTCAGTGGAGACCCGAGGAGAAAAGCTCCAGTAATACATTTTAAAACAAGTACAATTTTAAATAATATTGATATAATAGCAGCTATAGCAAAACGATTCACATATGTTGGGATACATGCATAAAGTTAAAGTTGCATTAAAAAGAAGCTAAGTAAAAATTTTACATTGATATAGTTCAATAGGTCAACAATTAACATTTTTTGTTTGTATAAAATTGTGCAAATGCATAGTAGACACATTGGAGAGAGAGGTGTAATGAGGTACTAAGTATGGTCCTATTGAGGGTACATAAAGGGAAGGAAGACTAGGTAGGGCCATAGCAAGGGCAGGTTCTGGAATTGAGAAAATAAGCTTTTAGTTCATTTTTAAAGTGTGAGGTGTGGGAGATTGAACGTAAGTCAAGGGGAAGTTTGTTCCAAGCATGGGCAAGGGAGTGTTTGTAGAGTAGTTTGCCTACTGACCTTTTTGGGTGGTAGATATCAAGTAATTGTTGGTTAGAAGTACGGAGGGTCCGGGATGGGATGTAGATGAAGACTAAGGAAGATAGAGATGGACAGAAGGAGGGTTTATAAAGAATAGAGTGTAGCATATGAAATTGATAAGATAGCAGAAACTGGGGAAGTTCAAGCCATTGAAGAGAGTTTAAAGAAATGCAGTGGTGTGAGTTGTATGGGGAGTTAGTAATGAATCTGACTATTTTATGGTAAGTCTGCTGCAGTTTGTTTAGAGTGGAGGCCTGGATATTGGTAAGAACTGGGGCGGCGTATAATAGGGAGGGGAGGAGGAGTGCCTGGCCCAGGGTAAGTCTAGATTCAGGGGTTAGGAATTTTTTGTTCCGATATAGCAGACCTAGTTTCTGGTTTGTTTTTTTTATACATTGGAGTATGTGTAGGTTGAACTTGAGTTCGTCATCGATAATGACACCTAGGAGTTTTGTGTGGGTGTCAGGTTGGATATTTGTATTGTTAGAAGAAGTAATAAAAAAGGAGGTTTTGTGATGAGAAAGAGAACTGGGAAGGAAAAGTAGGAGTTTGGTCTTTTTGGTCCTCAAAAATGTGACAGAAACCTGCACCCCCCAGTATACTGTCCTCACTAGTCAGGTCAGATAACAAGACTGTCTCCTTTGAGGTAAATATAAAACCAGGTACACCTGTAAACTCTAGAAAGAATTACTCCAAGGCAAACTTCTCTCTACTAAGTGACACTAACACCCTAAATAACTTTCAAGCCTCCCAAACCCTGAGAATACTGCTGTCTTTGCAGAAGCATTCAAAGAAACTCTGTATAACCATATCAACAGTTGAATAGAAACTGCTGTACCTACCTGAAATAAGAGTAGGGCCAGTGCAAAAAACAAGCTGTCCTGGTGGAATTCCAACATTAGTAGGCTATACAACAAAGGAAGAACCTCTGGACAAAAACTAAGAGGGCCAATACCCAGCAAGGTAAAAGTTCCTTCATCAACATAAGCAAGCTACTAAGGGTGGTTAATAATGTCCAGAAAAATCCAAATTTGAGGTAGTAATAGCCACCCAGGTCAAAGACAGCTACAAGGCTTTCTTCAGCTATATTGTAAACCTCAAAGGCAATACACAGCATTGTACCAAATTAATTGTAAATGGTACCACCTAAATGGAACCAGAAGATTTAGCTAACCTCCTGACAGACAAATTTGTCTTAAGATTCATCCCCCCACCCAATATTCCTCAGAAAATTCCTAAATTCACCTCATCCCCAACCATCACTAGAGAGCAGAGCAGAGCAGTTTCTTTAGCAACTGTCTGTCAGTGTTTTTGCTGTAAAATTTGAAGTAAGTTTTAAATAAAATCCAAATTACTGTGATTGTTGTAAAAGTAAGGTCAAGGTTGAACAGTGTGCGGTAATTAAGCAGAGCCCTTCCCTGGCCCTCTTCAAACACATGTTGAATTAATGGATGGGAAATCACAAATTCACACCTGGGGTAGTGTCTATGTCCCTTATTGACAGGGCAATCTGTAAGATACTCAATGCACAGGCACAAATCCTTCCTATCCTCTTACCCATAGGGGCCATATGTTGGGAAAGATCGGGTTATATTGGCTAGTCTTGTAAGTAATCTCCTATGAACCTATGAGACAGAAAATAATGAGATATTGGCAAGGGTGAGAGGTCGAGGGGTGCAGTCCATTACCATAATCCAGATCTGATCTAGACACAGCATGCCATAGATAGATAAGGCCATACCATAGACAGCACGTTGTTGTCTTTCAGCTTTTCCCGGTTAGGGGTCGCCACAGCGGAACTCCGGTCCGCTAATGATTAGCAGTAGATTTTTATGTGCCGAGTTGCCAGCCCTGATGCACAACCTTCAACGAAGGTATGCCCATTCACAAATGTATCCACACAGAAGATGCTCTAACCGAGACTCGAACAGGACAACGTCTTACTGTGAGGCAACAACGCTACCGCAGCACCACCATAGACAGCACAAAAAGTAGATAACTCAAGCCAATAGACTTTATTGAGTGTGAGTGTGTGAGTGTGAGTGTGAATGTGTGTGTGTGTGTGTGTGTGTGTGTGTGTGTGTGTGTGTGTGTGTGTGTGTGTGTGTGTGTGTGTACTGAATTTTAAATGTGATTTTAGCTTCACTGCAGAACAGCATATAGAACATAGCCAGCAATATACATACATAAATCGCTAAAAGGAGTTCTTATTATATTACCCAATCTGCTCAGGGAGCACATTATTACAATAAATGGTACATAATCAATTATTGGTATACAAATGGAACTCAGTGAAGGGAGAGGGATTTGGAGAGATTTACTATGAATAGTCACTTCTCATTTAATCAATTTACAATTATTCAAGTCCAAAACATCTAAAACATTGGGAATTTGCTACTCAAAAAAGTGACATCCCTAAGGTCACAAAACATGTGAACGTCAGGCTTTGTGCCCACTGAATGGCACACAGCAACAGTTATCCCTCTCCGTAAAGGGGGAGCCACCACTGATCCTGGGAACTATTGCCATATTAGCCTGACAAGCCTGGTCTGCAAGGCCATGGAATGTATCATCATGGAATTCATAAACAAAGACATTAGTAACCCCCAAACTCTGAACCCCACCCAGTTCAGGTTTGTGAAAGGCAGATCATGCCTCCTGAACCTGGTTGACTTCTTTAAGGCAGTCACCAAAGCCGTAAACGAGGGTAAGGTTATTCACACAGCCTATCTTGACCTTGCCAAGGCGTTCAACACCATCCCCCATTCTGGAATTATAGCTAAACTCACTAAACTAGGTATAAATCCCTATGTCACAAGATGGGTTGCCAACTGGCTCACTGACAGAACCCACAGTGTAAAAGTTGCAGACTCCAAATCTGATTTCAAACCAGTGACAAGTGGAGTACCACAGGGTTCAGTCCTGGGACCTCTCCTGTTTGGTATCTACTTCTCTGACGTACAGGCTAACACAAATGGCCTCTGGCTAACGAAGTTCGCAGATGACTGCAAATTAGGAGCTATAGTCGAGTCTCCAAATGATGTGAACATCCTACAGAAGGGCCTCACTGAGACAGATGCCTGGTGTCAGAGCCATGGCCTCAAGCTCAATACCAAAAAGTGCATTGTTATCCCCTTTTGTAAAAACTCTGTACCCATGAACTATCACATAGGCGGCAGTCTTCTTAACGCTGAATGTGTGATAAGACTCCTTAGGACCCAAGTGGACAGTAGTCTCTCCTTTGATAATCACATTGCCACAGTAGTCAGGAAATCCTTCTATGTGGCACACCTCATCACAAAAGGGTTCTCATCCAGGAAAAAAGAGGTCATTGTTCCCTCTACTCGACACTCATTAGACCCATTATAGAGTACAACACCCCTTTTGGAATGTACCTCAGAAGACATCTGTAGCAGCTGGAAAGGCCACAGAAGTACCTCACAAAGAGGATTACTGGCCAAAAACAGATGGCCTACACTGACCGTCTCAAAAACTCAAGCTTTACTCTGTAGCATATCGCCTACTCCAAGGTGATCTCTGTCTAACATATAAAGCTATGTCAAACCGAGAGCTGTTGGACATGCTACACCTAAAGAAATCCCAATCCCTTCGAGCTACCTTCTCTAGGGACCTAAACCTTGTCAATGCAATAAACAGGACATGCTGGAGGGATAGATTCCTGTCCCAGAGACTTCCCATACTCTGGAACAAGCTACCCATCTAAGTCAAGCAAAGTTCCTCATTAACACTCTTCAAGAAAAATCTTGATGAGTGGATGGGAAATAGGAAATACATCCCGGGGATCACTTCTGTGGCTCTACTCGACAGGGGCACAAGAAATTAACTTTTTCGGGTTGGCGTAAGCCAGGGAACATTGTTGGCTAGGCTTACTTAGGCCATTGGGCCGATAGGTTCATAGGCTGGTACTAGGCTATGAACATTTCTTTGCAAGCGAGAGGCCCACCTGCACCCCCTGACATGGGGGCAAGCCACATACCCCACTCTATCTATATATGTGTATATATATATATATATATATATATATATATATATATATATATATTTTAATGTTTACTATCAATTTTTTGAATGGAGATGCTCCACAGATGGACAGTTCAAAACTGGGATGTTCGAATGTCCATCTTGCTGAACATCTCCGTGTTCAAAGGTTTATAGCAGCGAATGCACTGTGCATTCGCTAATATAAACTCGATGTATCATATGGAGATCGCGGTACAGTGCAGTGTGGAAACTCATCCATTTCCTCACCATAGAGCAGTCTCAGGGGTTGGAAAATATAATTAGCAGGGGGTGCAGGGGGCTTGCCCCCCTGCAAAAACATGATGTGAGGTATAGAAGTTTCATTTAAATGACCTCCTATATGGACATCACGTGATCTTTTTGGACACAATGTCAAATCTGCTGAATTCGATCAGCTGATTCGACATTGTGCCTTATTAGTGATGTTGTTTTTCATTGTTGTGAGTCGGTCTTGTGAACGGTATTTATTCTGCCATTCTCAATATATATATATATATATATATATATATATATATATATATATATATATAGATATATATATATATATATGTGTGTGTGTGTGTGTATATGTATATATACACACACAGACACACATATATATTTTCTATAATTATATATTTAGAAATGTTATGAGATTGCACAAACTCATATATAAAAGCTCTGAGATTGTACAAACTCAGAGAAGAGTGAATGGAAATACTCAGCTTCTTGCCTTTCTCCGAATCTAATCACCAAAACAAGATGCTGGCAATCGTCCGGTGACAATGTTCTGAGAAACAATTAGCTAGCCACTGACAAAAAGATTTCTTAATTTTGCCTTTATAAGAGATTAGGTTCGAGAAGAAAGGGATGAAATGGGATGAGTATTCCAGGAATATTCATAGCAAATTACATTCAATTTCATTTTTTTTTACTGCAGAGGAATTCAGTAAGTATATCTAGTCAGCCTCCTCTCCATCTCTAAATCAAAAGTTTGTCAACTAGCCTCAATGTTAAAGTTAAGAAATAAAAATAAAAATGAAGATGCAAAGGTGGAAAACAAGACTCCATTTTATTAAAAAATCAGTTTGGTAAGCACTTATGACTTCAACGGAGACTTCATCAAACTCTGATGAAGGGTTCATTGAAGACAAAAGTGCTTATAGAACTAATTTTGTAATAACATACAGTCATTTATTTTCTGCCTGTAGATCTTCTCTTTTATTATTACTGTTCATCTCTGCCTTTTACCTCACTCCTTCTCTACCTGTACTATGCCCTCTTGAATGCTTCCTGCATTCCATCTCCACTACCAATTTCAGTAGTCCATTCCATTGGTCCACGACTCTCTCTGTGAAGAAGTACTTTCTCACATCCAAGGAGCAGTTTATTTCTATGACTGCTACTTCTACTCTCTTTTCCCACTCTCTCGCTCTCTTCAGAACAACCACTTTATAACTGCCTGGCATGATTTTATACATCTTGCTTCCCCTTTTTTTGAACATACCAAGATCTTTAGCTCTGTTAGTCACCGGTCATATCCTTTCTCCTCGATCCATTGCTCCCTTCTTCTGGGTTTCCTTTTAGCTTGTTTGAGCAGCCTGGTGTGCCTCTCTTCCTATGGCCTCTATAATTCCAAACAATAATCACAGCATACCTCTCAGCTGTCTAAATTTTTGTCTCATAGTTTTGGTCTGTTTCTCATAAAATGTGTGGTTTTCTGGCAAATCACTGAGGACTGAATTCACTAAATAATGACATACATTTGAGTTTTAGACTTCACATCCTTAAGGAAATGCATGCTAATAAATATTCTGTTATTCTAGCTGCTTTCTACATTTATAAAAGCAATATTTAA
The DNA here is from genome assembly GCF_019279795.1 of Protopterus annectens. Classification (NCBI taxonomy): domain Eukaryota; kingdom Metazoa; phylum Chordata; order Ceratodontiformes; family Protopteridae; genus Protopterus; species Protopterus annectens. The sequence goes on along the minus strand of NC_056729.1, from coordinate 1,435,751,026 downwards.
AATATGTCCCTACTGGGTCTTTTATGCCCCACTACTTTAGCCTTTGTCCAGATTTCTTGCACTACAAGGTTGAGAGATACAACTCAAGGTGTGGCATGAACAGTGTGAGCATTAACTATTTACTTATGTCATCTATCCCTCAGGATACACCCCAGCATTCTTCTAGATGCTGACACTACCCTCTCACCCTACTCCTGGTTTGTCCAATCTAAGAGTGATCGACACCCCAGATCTTTTTTCTGTTCTGCTGCCATCAATTCCACAACTCCCAGCTGACACGTCACACCAGGGTTGCTGTAGCCAGGGTCCAGGACTTTGCATTTGTCTACCCTAAACCTCAACTGCCACAATTCAGCCAGCTTGGTCAGCCTTTCCCTTTGACCCTTCCCCGTTCTGCCATTGATGCACCTTTGTGTCATTAGAACAGAGATACAGTCTGTTCCCTATTTCCACAAATATGTCTGAAATGAACATATAAAGACCTAGAATAAACCTTGCATTATTCTATTAGTCACATACCATATTTTGTCTCACAACAATACTGTTGTGTCTGACATTCAGCAATCCATATCCTCTTGATCCTGTTCCTGTGTGAGGCAGAGTCAAAGGTACTGGGAAATTCAGTTAGAAAACATCTACCAGCACTCTACTCTCCGGTCATAAAACTGGATCAGGTTTGTCTGACAGCTTCTTCTAACCATTTAGGAAAGCAACCAGCCTTTCCCCCAGGATTCTCTCCACAACTCACCTTGCCACTACTGTTAGACAAGTCTGATACATAAAGCCATGGAACAAATTATCATGGAAATGATCCACAAGGACACTGGCAACCAACAGATACTGGACCCATCCCAGTTTCACTTTCTCAAGGGAAGGTCTTTCCCAATCAGCCTAATAGACTTCCTTGAGACAGTCACCAAGGCTATGAATGAGGGGAAAACAGTGCATACCAACTACCTTGACCTGGCCAAGGTGTTTGATACAATACCACAGTCAGGTATTGTTGGCAAACTCTCAGAATTGCTCTCCTTCCACTGACAATCTATCTCCTACATTCCTCAAACTTGCTGCTGACTCAATAGCCTATCCTGTATCTATAATAATTAATCGATCTATTCTGGAATCAACTGTCCCCACCCTTTGGAAATCTTTCTTCACTATCCCTCTTCATAAAGGTGGAAACTCCACTGACCCCTCAAACTACCAACCCATTGCCATTCTGTCCCCCCTCTCCAAGATATTAGAAAAATGTATTCACTCAGAGCTTCTCAATCACCTCCTCACACACCACGTAGTTACCCCTACCCAACATGGATTTCATCCTCACCACAGCACCACCACTGCCCTCCTCTCCTTCACTCATATCATTGCAGAGGCCCTAGACAACAATAAACTCATTTCTTGTCTCTTCCTAGATCTCTCCAAAGCCTTTGATACTGTCTCTCATCCTCTACTACTATCCAAACTTGCAAATCTCCACCTATCCCCCTCCGCACTTGCCTAGTTTAATAGTTACCTATCTGGCAGGGAACAATCTGTCAAATGGCTCTCATCCTCCTCACCTTTCCTTCCCATCTCTACTGGTGTTCCCCAAGGCTCCATCTTAGGACCCCTTTTGTTTAACATCTTCACCAATGATCTTTACACCTCATGCAAAGAATCCTCCCTTATTCAGTATGTCGACGACTCCACACTTATATCCATCTCAAATAACATTCCTGAACTACACTCCCTAACCCAACAGGCCCTACTATCCACTGAACAATGGCTCTCTCACAACCTATTGATCCTAAATTGCAGGAAGTTGCAGGAACCAAGTTGTTATACAGATACGGACACATACACACTCAAACCCATCAATTATAGACACTTGCGTGACTGTAAACCTCAAATATCTGCTTGAGAACAGGTGAATGAATGAATGAATTAATAATGGTCCAGAAATGTATCTCATCTCTCTTTCAAAACCATCCCTTGGAAGCCATTGCAATGCTGCTCTACCCTGTCAACTTCTTAGCTCAAATCATAGACAGACACCCAAAAATCAGGAACAGATTTTAAATGTTTCTATTGTATACTTAGAAAGTTGCTAGAATAAAAAGCTTTGCATTAGCAAGAATTTATTGATGGATACAGAGTCTGAAACTCATATCATTATTTAATGACTGCATTCTACAACAATTTGCCAGAAAGCCAAAAATTGTATAAGGAATGGATAAAATGCCTCTCAACTTCCTTGTTCAAGAATTCTGGATAAAGCAAAAAAAAAAAAAAAGATGAGGGGACAACGGCCTAAATTTTAATTATGGTTTTCTTTTATCTCTTTCCTAACCTGATAAACTCACTGTAAAAGTGTCCCTTTTCAGGGATGACCTAGATGCACTGTCTGAGTGGCCTGCATAAAGGCACACAATAGGCAAACAGAGGTGGAAGGATTCAAACCCTGTACTTTTAACTTTTGAATACAAGAAGCCATTTGTTAACAGCTCAGAGCAGTAAGTGCAGGACAGCAATACATTTACTTGAAATGTGTTTTCTGAGCACCAACTATGAAACTTTAATGACTATCATTATTAATTGTTATCTTCAGTGATTTGTCAGAAAATGAAGAAGTTAAGAAAGGCCTGGCAGTTAGTGTAGTGGATTAAATCTATAAACTCTTAATAAGCTGCTTCCTCTAGTGAAGCGAAAATGACTTGATTATTTGTAGCTTTGTTTGCCTACTGGGTGACTTCACTATACCAGAAAGTGCACCTGAGAATTGGATAACAAAAAAATAGGGTAGGGATGGGGACTTAGTGAATAAGATTTCTGAGCAAGAATAACCGTGACACTATAATGACTACATTCCCCAATAATCTACCTGAAATTGTGTTTTTTGTTTGTTTCATCCTGGAGTATAATCAATTCACTCTTGGAAGGTTGGAGATGCAACAGTCTGTAATCATCCTCGTAGGTCTCTCTCTCTCTCTCTCACACACACACACACACACACACACACACACACACACACACACACACACACACACACACACACACACACACACTCTGCAAAACACTTCTCCTCCCATAGCAATCTCTGCTGTCTGACATTTCTAAATGTCTCAGTCAAAGAAATCTCTTCTGCTGACCCAAAAGAAATGCACCACTGAAAGTCAGCAAATGATCCCTGAAAGAAATCAACAATGCACAGACCTGGAAGGTTGCTTGCAGATCAGCAGAACAGACAGATGGGAAGGTTAATCAGCAGGTAGTCAGATTTTTTTATTTTACTTTATTTATTTATTTATTTATTTATTTATTTATTTATATTGAGGCCAGGCCCCCCAGCCAGCACTGGGCCCTAGACATCTGCCAAGGTTGAATTGTTCTGGATCTGGCCATAGACTAGATGTAGACCCATAGCTAAACAGATTATCCTACTGCTGGTTTCTCTGCCACCATATGCAGATTATGTAGCTCTGATAAGTAACCAGGAGAGCTTAAATCAACAGCCAAGATATGCAAAAACTGTATTTCCAAAAAATAAATTATTAAAATCTTTTCCTCGCAGTGTTCCAGTACAACAGTAATTAATATTATTAACCTACTTAATGATCCATATTTTTATTTATGTCATTCTTTCATCCATTCATTTTTTAATATCCATTTTATCTTGTTTATTGCCACAGGGGATTTGGAGCTCATCCCAGCAAATTACAGGTGTAAGGTATGAAATTAGTCCAAGAAAGGATGCTGTAAGGCATGCACAAGCACTGACATCTGCAGGAAAGCTGGTAGATTACTGTCCAGCCTATCTCCATGTTTTTGTTATGTGGGAGTAAACAGGAATGCCACTGAAAAACTAAATCAAGGAGAACTTGGAGGATCTAAACAGTTGGCACCCTAGCCAGGAACTAAACCAGAAGAGCACACAATGCCAGTCAGTAATGCTAACCATTGCACAAGTGTAGTAAATTAGACATTTTTTTGTTGATTTGCTAATTAGAAAGAAATGTTTTTATTTCAGTCATACAGTTTCTATGCACAGACATGTTCAGTTCACCTCATATAACGGAGAAAGGAAATAGTATAGATTATAAATGCTTCTTGTTGCTTCCTGTTTTGAGGCTGTCTGTGTGGATTTTTCCCATATCTTTCTGCAGACACTTACTGTTTCACTGCAACTTTTCCTACATTATATTGCTGCCAAGGTATAATGTCAATATATTGATCCGTATCTATGGTGCTTTGCAACTGTTCACAGTGCATAAACATCTGAACTTCTGTCCTACATATTAGCATAATAACTACAAATTTTCAATGCATTCTTTTTGTTTTCATTTACTGTATTTTATTCATATATTTGTGCACATCTCTACTAATGCAAGTCAATATTTCACACTGACAAATTCCATTTTAATTTATTGTAGACTATGGGTATGTATTTTAAGGACCTGTCAGGTGTACTGCTTGTGGGAGTAGTCTGATTTATAGCTATGTAAAGTGAGGAGCAGGAGGAGGAGGAAAAGGTGGAAGAAAAACTGTGTGTGTGTGTGTGTGTGTGTGTGTGTGTGTGTGTGTGTGTGTGTGTGTGTGTGCGCAAGTAAGTGTGTGCACGCACATGTTTGTATGTAAGTACGTGTGTAGTGTGAGCAAGTAAGTGTGTGTGCGCACATGTTTGTGTGTAAGTACGTGTGTGTGTGTGTGTGTGTGTGTGTGTGTGTGTGTGTGTGTGTGTGTGTGTGTATGTGTATGAGCAAGTAAGTGTGCGTGCATGTTTGTGTATAAGTACGTGTGTAGTGTGTATGTGTGCGCGTGTGTGAGCAAGTAAGTGTGTGCGTGCTCATGTTTGTGTGTAAGTACGTGCATAGTGTGTGTGTGTGTGTGTGTGTGTGTGTGTGTGTGTGTGTGTGTGTGTGTGTGTGTGAGAGCAAGTAAGTGTGTGCACGCACGTTTGTCTGTAAGTACGTCTGTAGTGTGTGTGAGCAAGTAAGTGTGTGCGTGCACATGTTTGTGTGTAAGTACGTGTGTAGTGTGTGCGTGTGTGTCTCTATGTCTATGCATGGGGGGTCTGATGTGATTGTGGCTGTGTAGAATTTTTATGACTGTTTTCTCCTCATGTACAAATGTGCTAGGTCTGAAATATATTACTATCTGCTGTGTACCTAGACACCTCGTTTGTTATTACCCTGATGATATTTGTACAAATGCTGTTTATTTATTTATTTGTTAAGGTGAGCTAGTACATTGATCCTTTTCAGCCACTACCTGGAGCTAACTGGCAAATACAAATGCATAAAATAGAACATGCTGAAGCAGTAATATTAATAATAATATATACCATATAGAGTCGGTAGAATTAAATTAATACCACAGTTTACAAGTACATTGTATTATCTACAAAATTTACTTTGCTATAAGAGACATAGGATTGTAAATGAATTTATGCAACAGGAAAATAAAAGATCTAGGGAGTAGCCAACAAGCATGATAAGTTAATCATAAAACAGACAAATAATGGCTGAGTATGTGTAATGCAGGTGCAATGATCTTGTGTTTATAGATGGTTTCAAACAGATTTTTTACTGGAATGGTATTTTCCATTATTCTAATAGCTTCTGAGACTGTGTCCCATGAGGCAGGAGCAACTTTACTAAATTATATTTTGCTGTTAGACTGAAAGGAGGTCTCTGAGGTTAAATGGCATCAGAGTTGCAAAGTGAGGAGGAGGAATTTTTTACCTGCAAGTTGTTGAGTAATGGTGGACAGTGGGTAAGAAAACGGACTTCTTGCATACAGAATTTGAACTTATTTAACTTGCAGGTACAGGAGACTCTGGCAGTGAAAGTGGCTTTGGAAAATGAAATGAAATGTCACTGACAGCCAGGAGGAACGCCAGAATGGTTTGTGAATAAATTTTGATTTAAATATACAGGCAAAAATGCAAGGAGAGAGGTTTGGTTGGGAACCAGAATACGGGGTAATTAAAAATTCTAGTTGATAAGTGTTACAACTTGAAAGAGTTGAATAAAAGCATTTTTTACATTATTAGTGTTTGGGACGTGGACTCTTTATACAAACGCTCTGTGGTCAGCATTGAAAGAAAGCATGGCACTATCTGGTGGCAGTGCTTTCAACTTCATACTATTATAACTAACAAGTGGAGTACAGTGGGTAAGGACTAGTTAGAGTGCCTGACTAGATGTAAGTGTTCTTGCAAACCATCTGTAAATAATGCTAAAATCCCCAAATAATTTCTATAAGTTGGTAAATGATGGGGGAGGAGTCATGACGTAATTATTCGGGTTCCTATCACTTCGTCGACAGTTCATTTCACTGACAGTTCATTTCGTCGACAGTTCATTTCATCGACAAGCATTTTAGGTGGGGGGCTTCGCCCCACCCCCCTAACTATATATATCAACTCCAGGGTCGCACAACATTGGGGAAGGGGGCAAATGCTTGTCGATGAAATGAACTGTCGACGAAATGAACTGTCAGTGAAATGAACTGTCGACGAAGTGATAGGAACCCAATTATTCGCATTAGGTCTAAATGAGAAAATCAGTTATACTGCTCTCTCAAACATAGGGAATGGCTACAGATGATAAAAATATATATTGATTGTTATGTCCCTGACTTGCTCAAATAACATATATGAAACTCTTCCACATGTAGTAATTTGCATCTGAGAGGCTTAAACTCCAATTTCACAATAATTCTGTTCTATAATGGCATTGTAAATCTAAACCTCATAATTATTTGCATATGATATGCGAATGTAGCAATATTAGGGAGTTATGGGACTGGACTATTGAAAAAAAATAAGGTGGGCCCCTTGTACCCCCTTCCTAATTCCAGGGCAAGAAATCTGGACAAAGTCTGACAAAATCGGGGGACAAACCCCTAAAAATACAGACAGATTTTAAATATTGCTCTTATTAACGTAGAGAATTTGTGTTAACATACATTTTCTGAAGGATTTGAAGTCTGAAACTCAAATATATGTCATTGCTTAGTGACTTCAATCCTCAGATCATTCCAGTGATTTGCAGAAAACCATAAATTTTATGAGGAATAGACCATAAATATGAGACAAAAATCTGGACATTGTCTGAAAATGTGGACAGTTAAGCTCCAAGGATATTCACTTCAGAATTATTAATTTCTTCAGAAAACCTAAACCTTAACCTGAATATGAGTGCTACTAGGTGCAAATGGAATCAAGTGACTATTATGACCCTCCTCAATACGATCAGCAGATATTGGAAAAATATTACACCAGATTGGATGTCCTATTTTATACTCCTGTTCCATAGAGTAACTGGTTGGTAGGGTAAACAAACAGATATAAATGAATGGATGGCATTATTGTCTGTATTTCTTTATTTATGTTCACAAGTAGTGTAATTCTGGATTTTGGGGCGTATCTCATGTATTAAATACTTTGTGAAGTGACAAGTTACTAATAATGGTGAATTTGTTTGACATTACTATATAATGCATTTTTTCTCCTCTTTTATTAGAATGTAATTTCAACATAGACTAAGTTTATTGGGGTAGGGTATTTTGTTTTTGAACATGAGATTATGGAATACTGTATATTGAGTATGAAGGTTGGGAGGGTAGCCTAATGGTTAAGGTGTTTGCCTTACAAACACAAGGTGCAGGGTTTGAGTCTCACAAGGGATAATTGGCTAGGCTTAAAATGGCTCGCAAGGGCAGTTAGCTTAGTACTAATCTATGAACATATGAATGGTGTAAGACAGCACTCTTCAATAGTTTACAGTGTAGTGATATGTTGTATCTGCCGCTGTGACTGGCAAATAGCTTGATATTGTTTTCTTTTCCTCTTCAGTTTGCCTTTGTGTCATTTGATATTGTTCACTGTGTATGATGTTCTTCAATAAAGTCATGTATTATGGCAAAATGAAATGTCACCAGGAGTGAGTCATTTTCTTAGTCCAGCTTCTTCATAAATATGATAAGAGCTGGCATATCTTTTGTTTTCTGATGATTTGGCCATGTTTGCATATATTTTGAATGTTTGGCATGGGACTGTTTTTTGATTTATGAGAATTATAAGATCTCATGATCCTAGGATCATTGGAGTCACAAAACAGATCCGAATGAAAATGTTTAAAGCCATGTCAGCACCTATACCCATACAGCACCTCCCGCCTCCAGGAGGGTGATATAAGATAGGTCTTGGAAGACTTTTTGGCCTCATCCAGTTATCAAGGATCACCTTAAATGTGGTGAGCATTTTGCTTTGTTTAATATGAAAAAGTAGTTTATTCCAGAGATGGGAGTATGCATGGGAAGATATATTCAGTTCATTATCATGTTCCATTTATGTGTTGGTAAAGATTTAAATCCTTAGTATGAGTGTTGTGGCTCTTTTATTTTTGTGAAGATATAAGAGACCAAGGAGAGTGGGACTGTCATGGTCCTAAATGCTCAACATAAATCACTATGAAGGAGTCTGTAAGACATGAAGTATAGGTTCATATGTTCATAGGTTAGTACTAAGCTAACTGCCCTTGCGAGCCATTTTAAGCCTAGCGAATTATGCCTTGTGAGATTCAAACCCTGCACCTTGTGTTTGTAAGGCAAACACCTTAACCATTAAGCCAGTCTCCCAACCAGGGATAGGGATACATGTCTGTTTTGGTAGCTAATAGTCTATAGGCCTGAGATCGCGCTACACCAACAATACAGTGTGGAACGGGAAGTATTCCTATTCCCTGCTTTAGCACAATCTCGGAGTTGGTATATTTAAGTAGAGGGGGTGGAGGGGGGCTTGCCCCCCTGCAGTAATGCCTTCTTGTTTGTTGATTTTTTTTGTTTTTTCAATACTTTAAACTGATCTATCATCCGAAATATCGACCATATAGTCTCGACAATATGGTGTTTGATATTTCAGCTGCTCAATCTTTTCATAAGTAATCGTTTGCAGCCCACTATCTTGGACCGCCAATATTAATCTTTCATCTCTTGGTTTGAATTTGCCTATCCTTAACTATTCCTGTGTTGGTTCCTGATCAACATGAGGTTTCCCAGAAGTTTTCTATACTTGCAAATATATTTATGCTTTTTTCAAATTTCTTCCCTTCTCATCTGATCCTTCACCTTATATTCTTTCTTTTGTTTTTGGCACATTCTGTTGCTGCCTGAGTTTTATCTCCTTCTGGTTTGATTTCCATTCCTGCTTGACGTCGATAAGCCGCTGCTAGATTAAGCAGAGAAGTCATCTTAGATTTATTATCCTCATGTTTCAAACTTTCACTACATTTGGGTCTTGTGAGGTCAGCAGATATGTGTGGAAGCTTTACTAGAAAGGCTCACCCAGACTCTGCTACACTTTGCTTTGAGGGAAAGGTTAGTTTGCTTTTTATTTGTTGTATTACTTTATTGCCTTTTTCTGTTTTGAATACTGTGATTTGTTTTATTACCTTGTGTTTTACTTGTATTCTGCTTTTAAGTGCATATTAAAACTTGAAAAGAGACCACAGCTCTGTCTCTTGTGAGTCAGGTAGAAATTAGTACAGGTCAATAGAACAGGTCAGTTAAGGTTAATCATCTGTGAACTGAGGGGTTGGAGCTAGGAACTAAACCTTCTATTTAAGGGGTAAAATAAAACATTTCAGAGCTTTACTAGAAAGGCTCATCCAGACTGTGCTACACTTTGCTGTGAGGGAAAGGTTAGTTTGCTTTTTATTTGTTGTATTACTTTATTGCCTTTTTCTGTTTTGAATACTGTGATTTGTTTTATTTATCTTGTGTTTTACTTGTATTCTGCTTTTAACTACATATTAAAATTTGAAAAGAGACCACAGCTCAGTCTCTTGTGAGTCAGGCAGAAATTTTATTCTCTACCCTCCCACCCAGTTACTGTAGTGTTCCTAAACACCACTGTCTTTCTAGTTGCCTTCCCCTTATGTTAATTTGACCATATATCTCATTTCCTCTCTGTTTTTACTGGCTTGTGTGAGTAAGCACAAAATTATCATTTTGTGAAATCATTCCCCTGCAACTATTTAAATTTATTGGCCATCCTACTGTATTCCATAGTACCAGAATACAAAAGTGACCACCCCCTTTCAATCTATCTTGCTGTTTTAATAATAGTGACTCTCCACTAAAACTTAATATTTTAGACAGGTAAAACTTAAGTTACCTACTTTCACATCTAACTGTTCTAGTGCACACTGCAGTGTTTAGGATAAACCATTTTTTTTCATCTTGCCTTTAAGCATCCCTGTGACTAGCACTTGCTTTAAAACCTGCTGGAAAGCACTAGGAAGTCTTAAACTGATACTAGCACTCAACTTTCCATGTTAATAAGGAGAAATTTATCGTAGGCACTAAACAGCCTATAATTGCAAAGTACCTTGCTAAGGTAAGGGAAAACAGCTCTTGTACTTTACAAAAAAAAGCACCAACCAGGCATGTCCAAGGGTCAGCTTCCAGTGATTTCTCCTGTCCACTTGGTGAATCTGGGCATACTAGGGCAATGCAGCAATTGCCTCGTATACACATACAACCCTCTCTCCTACCACCCAACACTACAACTTGTGAGAGATGCACTTGCATAGCTACACTGGAAGCAAAGCTCTCTCCACCCAAGATTGTGCTGGACAGTCAAGAGGAGAAGGTTAACACCTGCACTACACCTCAAGCAACTAATAGCCCTTCTAAACCCACACTACCAACACCCACACATAGCAACACTAAATCCACATATGTGGAGGCCCTTAACATTAACCTGCCCAAGCAACAAGGACCTTCGAAGCTGAAACACAAACAAACACCAATCACAACCAAAGTGTCACATAGTTTACAACACCAGTGTGCCACCCAACAACAGCCCCTAAGGCAAGACAACGTACCCAGCACTTTAGTCATAGATGACTCTATAGTTAGGCACACTGATGTCCCACTCACCAGGCTGAACAAGGAGAAAATTACAGTCAGCTGCCTGTCAGGTGCCAGGATCCGCCACATAATGCATGCACTCAAGTCACTCCACAAGTACAAATATGACTCTGTCATTGTCCATGTTGGAGTGAATGACTTGAGACGTACCTCCCTGGACTACATGAAAAGAGACATGGAAGAGCTCTTGGATCATGTGGCCCAGGCAGGTATGACCCTAGCCCTGAGTAGCATTCTGCCTTCGCCCAGTATGATACACAGTATAAGGACAAAATGATTGACTTCAACAATTGGTTGTTAAGCTTCTGGTGTCATTCAAAGGGGATCCAGTATCTGTCTGCCTGGGTCGACATGATTGACAGACCACGATGCTTTGCCAGAGATGGTCTGCACCTGTCGCCCCTGGGATTCAGGTTACTGTCTAAGGCTCTTGCCACCCCTATAGTGCCTTTTTTAGGCAAAGTTCAAAGGCCAAAACCACCACCGTAACAGGTACAAGCATGTAAAATCTGAAGGTAATGCTGTTCAAAGCTAGAAGGCTAAACCTCAGAATGCACTCTCTCGAGGCACTCCTAAAAATGGAGAACATCGATATCTGTGCAGTAACTGAGACCTGGTTCAACACTCCAGACAGCACCCCTGCAATACCAGGCTACAACTCTTACCACACTTTTTGGCCACCAAATCAGGACCGAAACACTAAAGGTGGAGGAGTGTCCATATTCACCAAGGATATTCACAACACCAGGCTAGTTTATTTTATTTTACATTTGTTGACCGGGCTAGTCTAACTGGATATATGTCCATTTTCAGTAGAGGCCTGGGGAGAAAAGCTCCACATTAGTTATATAGCAAATAATGTACATAAGCTCCACATTAATTATACAGCAAATAATGTACATAAGAATATAAGACATCAGAGGATAGTATCAAAATTGGTTATACAAAATGGTTATTAAACAAAAAAACACCCTTATAGTTAGGCTTATGTTTCATTACATGAGAAAATTTTAACACAGTAGGCAAAGAACAAAGAGCTAAATATTTACAAATATAAATACAGGATTATATTCAAACAGTTTAAGCACAGAAGTTTAACACAGAAACTTAATAAATTAGAAAAATTTAGTAGAGTCAAGTGAGATTCAACTGGAATTAGTACATGGGCATAGCCATTGTAAATTAAGGAAGGTTTTTAATTGCTTTTTGAAAAGTGGAGTAGATGTGAGGGATGTTAGTTTACTAAGAAGCCTATTCCAATAATTTCCAATAGAGTTAGTAAATAGACATTTGCCAGATTTGTTGTTGGATTTAAGGGTTGCAACTAGTAGTTTATTTGCTGAGCATAGGGTACTCAGATTTTTATATGGGTTGATCAGGTTAGAGAGAATGGGAATATTTGTAGGATGCCACATGATTTTGTGGGTGATAGTTAATTGTTGAAAAAGAAGCTGGTTTTGGAGTTCCAGCCATCCTAGTTGTTTTAGGTTTTGACAGTGGTGAGTGTGGAATGGGGATCCGGTGGCGAATCTAGCAATGTTATTGTAAGATGTGGCCAGCTTATTTAGATTGTATTTGGATAGATTAGTATAAATTGGGGAGGAGTAGAGAAGGGTGGAGATTAAGTGAATTTGGGCAATAGTAGTCCTGGCTGTAGGTGTAAGGAAGGGTTTTAGCCTATAGAGAGAACCAAGTTTTCTATTTACTGATTTGATGGTAAGGTTAATATGAGTGTCAAAGTTGAGACTATGGTCAATTGTTACACCTAATAGTTTGGTAGTTGTGTCATGTGCTATTACAGTGCCGTTATCTGATATAACTGTGAAATCTATGGAGGGAGACTTCTGGGTAGGGGTGAACAGTAGAAGTTTTTTTTTTGGGGTTAAGGAGGAGACAGCATTTGGAGAACCAGTTTTCAACTAAGGTAAACAGTTTCTGGGTGTTCGACTGGAGCACAGCAGAAGATGCTGCATTGCAGATTAATGTTGAATCATCAGCATATTGAATATAGGTGGTTTGAGGTAGGGATGTTTTCAGGTCATTGATAAAAATAGAAAAGAGGAGGGGCCCCAGAATAGAGCCTTTTGGGACTCCCAGGGAGATAGGGAGTAGAGTAGATAGGTTGTTGTCTCAGAGGACTGCTTGTTGTCTCTTTCCTAGATAAGATTTAAACCACTTGACTGCCTGAGTGTCAATTGAAAGTAATGATGATTTACCATGTCAAAGGCTTTGGAGAGATCTAGAAAGAGAGCAGAGGAGAGCAAGTTGTTGTTTCAATTTTTATTAATAGCATCAGAAGAGGATAGGAGTGTGGTTGTAGTACTATGAAAAGGCCTAAAGCCGTGCTGGCAGTCAGCTAAATTATTATTTTGGAGGAGATGATCAAGAAATTGCTGGTGAATGCATTTCTCCATGATTTTAGCCAAGGAAGAAAGTAGAGCTATGGGACGGAAGTTAGTGAGTTCAGTTGAGTTACCTCTCTTATGTAGAGGGATAATATGTGAAACCTTTCAAAGGATTGGTCCATAGTCTTCTGTGATAGGTCTGTTAATTAAGATGGAGATAGGGTAGGCAAGTACTCTAGCTGCAATTTGCAGAAATTCAGCTGGAAGGAGGTCAGCAGAGGGGGGTACATGGTTTTAGTTTATGAAGCTGGGAATGGATGAGAGAGGTAGGAACAGGTTGTAGGATAGGAGGTTTATTGGTTTGAGAGAATGTATTTGAGATGCTGGATGGAGATAAGGTACTTGCTAGTGATTGAACTGTCCACAAAGAATCTATTAAAGGAGTTAGCAATATGGCTGGGAGATTTCTGAGTCAAGTTAGCTGGAGTTGGAGTCTTGGAGTGCCCTGGGTGGAGTAGGCTGTTTATACCTGACCAGAATTTTTGTGGGCTTTTATGTTGGGCTTTCTGGAGTTTATGATAGTAGTTCTTTTTTATCTTGGAGTATTGAATTTTTTGTGGCATTTCTCAGCTGTCTAAAGATTTCATGATCCGATGGGTTTTTAGTATTTCTCCATTTAGACCAGATTCTATTTATTTGAAGCATTTTTTGCCTTGTCTCCTTAGTGAGCCAAGGTGCAGGTTTGTTCTTAGTTCTGACAGTCGGAGAGGGGGCATGGTGTTATAGGATTTGTAGAAATTTATTGTTAAAATAAGAGACTTCTTTGTCAAGTGGTAGGTATTTAAGGAGTGACCAATTACAGGCTTTAAGTTTGGCTTGGAAGCTTGCTGGGTTGAGTTTTTTTTATTATGGATAGTTCTGTAGATTTCTTGGTTAGGTATAGTGTTTTTTTGTCTGGTAATAAAGGTAAGAGAATGGTCACTGATATCATCAGGAGGTATGCCTGTTTTATAGGAGAGGGGGTTACTGTTAACTAGTATCCAGTCTAAGATGGCTTGCTTGTTGCTCGGTTTGTGGATTCTGGTAGGGGAGGTAATGGTTTGATTAAAGCCATACAGGTTTATGTGAGTGGTTGGTTGTGCTGAGCTACAACAGTTCCAGTCAATGTTAAAATCTCCAAGGAGTATGGTTTCTTGTGGGAGGGATGTGGAGAGCCAGTTGAGGACATTTTCGAGAGTATTAATGTTGTTTCCTGGCGAGATGTAGGAGCAAATTATATGTAATGATTTGTTAGCATTTACCTGTAACTTAGAGATTAGGATTTCAGTGTTACTGGAAGAGGGAGGTTGAATATTTAGTGGTGTAACCTGTAATTGAGATTTATATAGTATTGCTATCCCAGCACTCTTTTTATTTAGACGGTCAGATCTCAGGATGTTATAACCTGATGGGATTATATCATTGTCCTTAGTTACTGGTTTGAGCCACATTTCTGTAAGACATAGGATATCAAAAGAGTGAACATATAGCAGGGCATGAAGTAGGGTTATTTTATTATTTAAGCTATGTATATTAAGGTGGCCTATGAGGAGGGAGTTATCGGCACTAGTGAAGATATGAGACATAATGGGTTGGTCAGAATGAGAATCAGAGATAGTATTGTTTGGGCCAGGGTTGGGATGAATATCTCCATGTATCAAAAGGGGCTGTTGAGGGCTATAAAGGTGTTTCAAGAGTTTAAAGAAGATAGGGATTTGTTTTCTAGTGTGAGAATACTTAATATGGGTTATTCTATGAAATTGTGGAAGAAGCTAGAAAGATGAGGATGTTATGTCAAAGTAGGTTTGTAAGGCTAGAGGATTAAATTAAGTTGTTTGTTTTAAGGTGAGATGAAATCTTGTAAGGCTAAGATGTTTGTAGCAGGTGAGATAGTGGGATAAGAATAGGGGAGTAAGAATAGTAAGAAAGAGAAGGCCATTATAGAGGCCAGGCCTGCCTACAATAGGCATGGTTGGGAGGAAGGGGAGATAGAAGCTGGGAGATATAAGATAGAAAAGAAAAATTGTTAATGGGAAAAGAATGAGGTAGATGTAGGTAGCAGGTGATTGTGTAGGTAAGTTAATGAGGTAGTGAGAGCTATTGGATAATGGAGGATGGAGGTGTGGCTCAAGTAGTATAAGGTTAAGTGCACTGGGGTGGGTGGAATTTGGGGGTAGGGTAGGGGAGTGGAGTGAGCCCACAGGGCAAATGGAGCTGGTTGGAGCAAGTGAGGAATAGTGACAGAAACAATCAATGAAATAGCTGAATACGGCTAAATTCTTAGAAGTACTAGGTAAGAGTGGAGTGCTAGAATATATATACAATAACAAGGACTAAAAGTCCGTGGGAGGAGATTGAGGAAAGGAGAAAAGGACTACAGCAAGTACAGATAACTAGCAAGACAGGACAGTATTACAGAGTGGTTAAGGAGATAGAGGTAAGGAATATTTCACAGCCTAATGGAGCCTAGGGAAGGGAGTCACCCAGTGGCCAAATGCGAAAGTACAATTGAAAGTATTTAGGAAGAGGCAGAAGACAGAGGACAGAGCTGGACAATACAGGTCAGGAGAGGCTAATACCATGAAGAGTAGATGGGGGCTAAAGCTGCAGGGTACCTGGTACAGGTGGAGATTTAATACAAATTCTAAACTGTAATAAATGTCTAGGTTTTAGTTACAATACAACATCTCAGCTTAGAAGAGAGGTCAGACATACTTTCACTGATGTATTGGATGGATGGGGATTTTGAGAAAAGGACAACAGATTCCTTTAGGATGTAGATTTGATAGTTGACTTTGTGTTGGGAGGTCCTTGCAGGATAGACAGGTAGAATACACAGGCCTTAAAGCAGGATAGATGTTAAAAAGCTAGGTGGGTTAGGGAGAGAAGAAGAAGGTAGCAGATTAAAAAATGGACAGTGAATAGATTATAACATTAAACATTAAACACAACTGAGGTAGACAGGCAGATAAACAATAATGAACACACCTTACACATGCATCCCTACGTAGTAAGCTACAAATTACACAGAAGATTGGTGCTCTGTAACAGCTAAACGCTAGTATGACATCTATAATCTGCATCAGGTTCAAATCGTGTAGGGTAGATTAGAGCAATTTATTTTAGTAGACGCTAGTATAAACCAGACTGGAAGGAACAAACAATATCAAAAAAGTAACCTTGAAATAAATTGATAGCTTCTTATAGCAAACACTAGTAAAGATTAGACTACCAGTAATAAAACAGTATCAAAACAGTAACATATTCTACGGATTATGAGTAGAATATAAGATAGTTAACATGGACCTAGTGGTGTTGAGCAAGCTAAGTTAAGAAGTTTACTACAACAAATGAAAATCTTTACTTTTGTCTATGTACTTGTGATAAGATTTAAACTAGCCAGAAACAGGGAGTACTTCCAAAAGACAAATTGCAGACGCTCACCAGTAAAAACAGACAGTGGTAGGCCAATGGGTGTAATTTGTAAAGGGTAATTAGTTGACGGGGGCTACTCTAAATAGGGGGATACTGTCAACCTTTCAGCAAGAGAGCTGTTTCTTAGACCAGGTGGAAATGGGGAAGAGGGCACAGCTTCTTATAAGCAGGTTGCGTTACGCTGCTGCCTCTTAATTACTGGGTAAAAATAGCTAAGGAAAAAGTGTAAAGAATGTGACTGCATTTTACTGCATTTTTAACGGGACTTCCAGAAAGTATATCAAGTCTCATAACAGACCTAGTACAGTATGTCCAGGCAGCGTTGTACCCACACAATGCGTCTGAAATTCTCCAGGTGCAATTAACACTAGGTAAGACTGCAATCCAAATTGTAGCTTGCTACAGATCCTCCACCATGCCCCAAGATTCTCACTACACCTTTATAAACATACTGGAAAATATTAAGCTACAACCAAACACCCTATTACTGGGTGATTTCAACTACCCTGCCATTAACTGGGAAAACTACTCATGTATCAACACCTTTGCCCAACGGTTCTTGGAATTCATAAATTCCAATGCCCTGGATCAACTAATCCTTAGTCCCACCAGGGGCTCCAATATCCTAGACCTGGTCATTACCAACATGGGAAATCGATGCTCCACACCTGTGGTCACCCCCTCGTTGGTCAGGTCTGACCATAAGCTAATCACCCTTGACATCCACATCCCACCCCCACCCACCCCCAGTAAGGAAACCTGTGTAAAAAAACTTCTCCAAAGCCAACTTCATGATACTCAAGTCAGAAGTGACAAACTTCATGACACCCATGCAGACGGGAACTGAAAGTTCGACTGCTGAATCCTACACTAAGGCACTGTACGAGCACATCCACTCTTGCATGAATCGTGCCATCCCCAATAGAACCAAGACACTCTCCTTCAAAAAAATGAAGCCAATCCGGTGGTCCCTTACCATAAACAAACTTTACAACAAAAGGAAGAAACTGTTGCAGAAAAGAGGGAAATCCCAGGATGCAAAAAAACCCCTTACCAGCCTCAGTAAAAAGCTGGGATCCCTCATAAAATCCTCAAAAGCTTGTTACGAAAATAAAATTGCCAAAGATTCCAAAGACAACCACAAGGCATTCTATAAGTATGTCAAGAATCTAAATGGCAATGTTCAGATCTGCTCTGAGCTACAACAGAATGGCATTAAATATACTGATCTCAAGGATATTGCCAATATCCTGGCAGATCGATTCAGTGCAAACTTCACCCCTGTCTCACCCCCTAAAGGGCCCATCTCAATACTGAAAGATTGTCAAATGCCGGTAATAATGGCCACACAGGTAAAAAATGCACTCTCCAAAGCTATGAATGCAGCATCCATGAGACCAGACGACATCCTAGGCTGTGTACTACATGAACTACAAAATGAACTGGCACCTCACCTAAGTGTCATGTTTAATCATAGCCTCACCTCAGGCTTCGTGCCCACTGAGTGGTGCACAGCTACAGTTATCCCATTCCACAAGGGGGATCCACCTTGGATCCTGGGAACTACCGCCCCATCAGTCTGATGAGCTTGATCTGCAAGGCCATGGAACGTATTATCATGGAACTTATAAACAAAGACATTGGCAACCTTCAAATACTGGACCCCATGCAGTTTGAGTTTGTGAAGGGCCGATCTTGTCTCCTGAACCTGACTGACTTCTTTGAATCAGTCTCCAGAGCCATGGACATGGGTAAGGTGGTCCACACAGCCTATTTGGACCTCACTAAGGCCTTTGACACCATCACCCCACTCTAGAATCATAGATAAACTTACTAAGCTGGGCATTAATCCCTACATCACTCGATGGGTTGCCAACTGGCTTACTGACAGAACCCACACTGTAAAGGTAGCTGACTCCAAATCCAACTCCAGACAAGTGGAGTACCTCAGGGTTCAGTCCTGGGACCGCTCTTGTTTGGCATCTACTTCTCTGAAGTACACGCCAACACTAAGGGACTCTGGCTAACAAAGTTTGCAGATGACTGGTATGACTGCAAACTGGGAGCCATTATTGAATCCCCAAATGATGTGGATATTCTACAAAAGGGCCTTACAGAAACAGATGCTTGGTGCTAAAGCCATGGGCTCAAGCTCAATGCCAAGAAATGTATAGTTATCCCCTTTGGGAAAAAACATGTACCTGTGAATTACCACTCAGGTGGCAGTATACCAAATACTGACAGTGTGATGAGACTTAAGGACACAGGTGGACGGTGGTCTCACCTTCAATAACAACATCGCCACAACAGTAAGAAATCCTTCTATGTGGCACACCTCATCACTAAGGGCTTTTCATCCAGGAAAAAGGAGGTCATTGTCCCACTGTACTCATCCCTCATTAGACCCATTATAGAATACAACGCCCCATTTGGTATGTACCTCTCAACACATCTGCAACAACTGCAAAGGCCGCAGAAATACCTCACTAAAAGAATCACAGGCCTAAAGCAGATGCCCTATGCTGACCATCTAAAAAAAACTCCACCTATACTCTGTCACATATCGTCTACTCAGAGGCGATCTCTGCTTAACATACAAGGCCATGTCAAACCCTGAGCTGTTGGACATGCTACACTTAAAGAAATCCCAATCCCTCAGAGACACATGCTCCAGGGATCTAAACCTTGTCATCACAATGAACAAAACATGCTGGAGGGATAGGTTCCTGACCCAGAGACTCCCCAGACTCTGTAATAGACTGCCCATACATATCAAGCAGAGCACCTCTTTGGCCCTCTTCAAAAGGAACCTTGATGATTGGATGGGAGATGAGAAATTCACCCCGGGGATCACGTCAGTTGTCCTGCTGGACAGGGGTCCAGGGAAGTAAATCCTGTGGGAAGAAATAGCCAGAGAATTGTTATGGCTAGGCTTGTATAGGCCCTAGAGCCGATAGCCTAGTACCAACCTATGAGTCCCATGATTGCAGATCTATACATATAATCAATTTCAAGGAGGCCCATCCCTCCTTCCGAATGGGGAATATATAATCTTGGTTTGCACTAATTTTTCTAAATCATTTGGAAAACATGAAGCATCCTTCTTGTTTTCCTATCTTATCTGTGCAACACGTTTTGAGGCCAGTCAATCACTCCAAAACTGTAAGTTAGGACAGGAAGAGCAAATTGGTTTTCAGCTTGGATTTTGTTTTTAGATGTCAGTGCTGTTTTCAGGATTAATTTAAGTCTTCTGAAGTATTCCTTGCTAAGTTTTATTTGCATTTGTTCATGTTTGATTGTTGATCCTTCATCAGTTCCCAAATATTTATACACTCCTTCTTGCTCAAGTTCTTTTATATCACATTCTTGTCCCAAACTGATGTTTCCTGGCGTTGCAGTTTTCCTGCTTTAAAGACTGCTTTTGCATATTTATCAAGACCAAATGACATTCTCATATCATCTAAAAAAGTTTTGACAACTTGCAGTTTTGCTTTCAATTCCTCATCTGATGAGCTGTACAGTTTTAAATCATCGACAAAGAGAATGTGAGAAGTCTTTACACTTTGGTGTTTTCTAGGGGCCATATTTTAGCCATGGCTAAGCTGTTGATTAAACACCTGAATGGATTAAGATCAAGGCAGAATAGTAACGGTGACAGAGTTACCCTGGAATATCCCCCTTTGAATTTTTATCCCTGGGATAACAGTTTGTCCTTTATCATGGCTTAATTGCAAAGTAGTCTGCCACTGTTTCATGGTCGCTGTAATGTAGTCGAACAGTATGGGGTGTATCTTATATATTTTTAAGCACTCTTTTATCCATGAATGAGGGACACTATCAAATGCTTTTTTGTAGTCAGTCCATGCCATACTTAGATTCTTCCCTTTTTTACAGTTCTCTACTATGACTTTATTTAACAACAAATGATCCTTTGTTCCATAGGACTTTCTTTTATTGCCCTTTTGTTCTACTGCAATAATTGAGTTTTCTTCTAAGTGACTGTAAACTCTATTGGCATCAACTCCCATGTATAGTTTATATGTCGTTGGAAGTAAAGTTATTGGGCTATAACTTTTAGGGTAGCTTGCAGTTTCACTCTTATCTAGGAGCAATGTTTTTCCTGTTATTAGCCCGGTTGGTGTCTGTTCTGGGTGTGCATATAAATAGTTCTTACTCATGGCTAAATATTCGTGCAAAGATGTTAATACTTTTAACCAGAAGTTAGGTACTGCATCTTGGCCTGGGGTTTTCCAATTAGAGGCTTTTCTTAAATTTGTTTCAATCTCTCTAGCTGTTACTTCATCCCATTTCATATCCTGTACCTTTAAACTTCTTATTCTTTCTTTTACTTCAATCCATTTAGCATCTTTGTTATGTTCCACAGGATCTTCATAGATACTTCTCCAAAATGTATCTATTTCTTGTTTTTTTGGCAGTCTTTCAATTCCTTTTATCTTATTTCCCAGTTCGCTATAAAACCATTTTGGGTCATCAATAAATTACTTATTTTGCACTTTTCATTTATATTTATCATCTTATCTTCTAAGTTTTTCCACCTGTGCTGAAATTTTTAGTTTGCTATTTGCGATAGTGCATGATAGATCCTGGTCTGTTCTATTATTGTGCATTGCTTTTATCACATCTATCTTTCTTAGTATTTTTGCTGATCTATTCCCTCTTCTAAAGTCTTCTAACAGTGACACTTCATGTCTTAATCGCTTTATAATTTTCTCTATTCTATATTTCCATGATGGTATTCAATTTCTCCCCTTCCTTTCCCTCACTACCCTGTGTTCTTGTGGTAAAACTTTATCACTTATTAATTTAGCTGCACAGTAATATATCCTGTTTACTTCTGTTATATCACATGGATCTCTATGAACAATTCTAATTACTGTGTTCATTTTTTTTTATCGTCTTCTGATTTTTTTGGTTTTATTAACCTGCAGTCTATTTATTTCATTGAGCTTGATATATTTGTCCATGCTTATTAAATCAAGCAATTCTTCTCTTAGTTCATTTTCTTCCAGACTGAGGACACATCCCTTGTTTTCCAATTCTTGTGGGCATTCCATAGAAGGTTCTATAACATCTTCCTGTGACAAAGTCTCATCAGTTTCATCCTGTGCCGTCCGTTGCACTGTCATGTGGAAACTCACTGGCCTATCACTTCTCAACATTGACTGCATCAGGGTTTCCACAATTTCCTGTTCCTTCCCTTGCTGTCTAGCTTCAAGTGAATGTTTAAACTGGTTTTCTGTGGAAGGCTCCAAATTATCTTCATATGGCACCTGACCAATTGCTTCCTGTTCCACTGGTTTCCCCTTAATTTGGATATCTATTACTCTACCCTGTTGTGGTGCTTTCTGAATTAGATTTTCTATACCAAATCCTTCACTTTGCAGGTACTCCATAACCTCAGTTTCTATTTCTTTAACTTCTACATTACTAATCTCCTTTTCTACTTTTCCTCTTTGTCTTCTTAATTTTTGTATTGTGAAGTTTTCTATGTCTGGATTCCTTTGTTTGTATTTCTTTTCAAATATCTTTGGTGCTGCTCTTTTTGTATTGGTTAGTTTTGCTTTCTCCTTTGCATAAATATTACACCATATTAAATCTCTTTTTCTTTCCCATGTCCATATTTCTTCTTCAAGTGTCTCCTGATCTTCCTGTTTCTCCCTGCTTTGGGGACTCCCTCCATCTTGCTGTGATGTAACCTGTGTTAGAGCTTCTACATCAAATCCTTCACTTTGCAAACACTCCACAACTTCAACTTCTATTTTTTTTAACCTCTGCTTTACTGATCTTCTTTTCTACGTTCCATCTTTATGATATTTTTTTATTGTGAAATTTTCCATATCCGGATGCCTTTGTCTGTATTTCTGTTTGAATATCTTTGGGGCTGCCTTCTTTACATTGATTAATTTGGCTTTCTCCTTTGCATAAATATTGCACCATATCAAATCTCTCTTTCTTTCCCATGTCCATATTTCTTTTTTATACTTTTTAAATATCTCTTGGTTTTGTTGTCAGATGCTTCTTTATCCAAACATATCAAGGTTTCTTGATCTATATACTGTTTCTCACAAATCTGTTGTATTAGTAAACACAAATTTTTATTTGAAGCTTCTGACAGTTTTTCTTGCGGAAGTATTTTTCTTTCCCCTAATTTCTCTCTTAGTCATTTTGTATATCTTGTGTCTGGAAATTCTGGCAATTTTTGCATAATAACAAAAATACATAATTTCTTTCTTATCCTCAATAGTCTACTTTATTGTCTTTATGGTTCTTCTTTGGCCTATCAGTTTTTGTGATTTTTGTGGACTGCTACTTCCTTCTACAACAGAGGAGCCATACTCGCTCTGGGCCTGGCCCCATTGTAGGGATGTTTCCGTATTTTGAGGATTCTACACTGTCATCTTTTCCAGTCCTGGCACCAGTGCACATACCAGGATTGGGCACTTTTTTATCCTGGGGCTTGTGCACCCAGCTATCTTTTTTAGTTTTTGACCTGCTTCTGTGCATGATATATGCTATATAAATACAGTCTATATATCAGTGTCGCCTTGGTGAGATTTTTGTGAAAACAGGGTCCACCTTGAGAAGGTACTCACCAAGACTTGAGGATGAATTCAATTTCGGCACTACTACTCTGCTTGCTGACTTTTCATCTCTCCATTCAGAACCCTAATAATAATAATCTGTATGGCTGTTGTTATTTTCCTTAAGGATCTGCATTCAAAATCCCAGTCTCTCCTTATTTCTTGAATTTATCCTCTGCTTCATCATCATCCCTTTCCATTTTGAATTATATATTTCTACTTCTGTTATGTGTATGAGCCTTAAATGTGTAGTTCTAAAATATCCCTTCAAATCAGGTAATCCTAAACCACCTGGTTCTATTGGAAGGATCGACTTATCTGATTTGACCATTGCCCTCTTACCCTGCAAGGCAAAATCCTTCAACTCTTTATTAATTACTGTCCACAACTCCTCCTCTGATTGATAAAAAATATGCCTAACCTGTATATAAAACTAAAGGGACTTACAACATTTTCACTGCTTGTATCTTGCTATCCATGATACAATAAATCTCGAGAGCGGTGCCTTACTTGCAGTATGTTGTAGAACAGCTGTTTTCCAAACTTAACAATACTGCATTTTTTTAGCATTTTGTTTAAGCCAGTTGTCTTACACCAGTTATTATTAATTGAAGTGGTATTGGAAGTTGACTGAACAACAATACATAGCTGCTGTCATCATCAAATTGTGTTAGCCATTGGTCTGGGTTATGGCTTTGAAGTTCCGAGAAGTAGATGCAACACAGGAAGGGTCCCACCACAGAGCCCTGTGGAGTGTCACTAGTCACCTTTTTTTATTTTTTGAGGTGTCTCCAATTACTTTAAATATATGTGTTCAGTCTTACAGTCAGTTTGCTGTCCACCACAAGGGGGCTAGGTGCACAGCTGTTGTGACAGGGTTGGCAAAGGTACTCACTGCAGATAAGCGGGGCAGATGAGTTCAAGTTCTGCAGTCATCACGGGTTACTGAAGGACCAAAGAAGTAGCTGATCTCACTCATGAATATCCTTTAATCATGCTTCAGTATTGCTGCCCCTTGTTACTTGTACACCTGTGCATATTGTGCAATTATGACTTGCAGATTGTTGGGTGCCCTTTCCTATGTGCCAGCTATAACTCTGCTTATGTGCATCTTTGCTGGACCTTATTCATTTGGTAGTGCATGCTACCTTTCCATGTAGTATATGTTATCTTGCATGAATCAGCCCATTAATTTATCTGTGCTATGTCTACAGCAGCATAGCCACTCGTGTTGTATGTGTGTTATATTGTATGAAAAATGTATTTAAAAATATTTAGCTAATGGTTAACTGAGTAAAGATCTCAGAGTACAGCCTCTGTTCATTGAGGTTCAGAGGAGTCTGTTGTGGTGGTCTAGTTCCCTAGTGATGTTGACCCTGGATACCTCCTACAAGAGGTCAACAAATAATTATACATTGGAAGGATGGAGTACAGACTCAGCAAATGCTGATGGATTATACCTCTCCCTATGCCTGAGTCTTGTCTTCTGTGTTGCCCTGAAAAGTGCCTCTTTTCAGGGCAAATCAGGAGCAATGCCATACAGTAGGCAAAAGGAAACTGGGGAAATCAAACTGAGAACTACAGGATGATGCTCAAAGGCAGTTCCCAGCCTTAACTGTCTGTCCTAAATTGTCAGGCAAAGTGTTTTTTTTTCTTCTTTTTATGTTGTTAACTTTGTTAAGTCCATTTTTATAGTGGTAACTAGCTCCACAGTATGATTGTAGAGAATATTTTAGAGTAGCCTGTAAATCTATGCAATGTGTGTCTGGGATGTGGTAGAAGAACAGAGCACTTGTAGAAAACCTACATGGGCATAATTGGCACATACAAACACCTTCCAGACAATATTTGGAGATCTAGTTCAAACCCGACCTGAATAGCAGCAGTATTAAATACAGCTCAGTCCGTTTGCTGCATGGTCATACACATGCATATTTTTTAGGCTGTTAATCAAACAACATTTTTGTCTAGTGAGTGCATTAGAATGCATTTGCTATTCTGAATATTTCACTGTTGTTGAACTGCGGAAGACCTGCAGTATCAAATTGCTTTCTAAGGGGTGAAGCACTTGATTTTATGTTGTGTTGTATTTTCTGGTTTAGATACTTTAGTTTGCTCTCACCTAATTTTCAGGACTTTCAAATCAATAATTAGCATTTTTTTCTGTTATTTAGTCTATAAATATATTTGTGATGGCATGCAGTAGAACTAGAATTTTCTTATTTGGTGAAGGTCATCCTGCATGATGCAATGATATTACAGCCATCTTGCTGTCTTTCAAATTTGTTTTTTCCTTACCATTAGTAATGCATGTGTCTTGACAGGTGTATTGGATTTCTACAAGGCAAATCAATTAAAAGTACTGTGAGAAGGTTTTCAGTACTAGCCATTCTGTAATTTTAATGCACAAGCATTGCTTTATCTTCAGATAATGATGTGCTCTGTTTGGCACCAAGCATATTATATTCACAGACATGATCAACTATGCAGGAAGATTTCATTTAACTTCAAGGAAACACTATCTGTTATGTCTAAAAGCCTTATAAGTGCATCTACCGTAATTGTTCTTGTATAAAGACAATGTACTTGGATGATTGTGTTGCTCCTTTTAAAAGCAGCACAATTAAAAGAAAATGTATACTTTTGAAAAAATTGAGTACATTTACCTCAGTAATATATCACCATTTATGTCTTGTATCCGTACCACCTATTAAATATTTTTGCATGGATGCTTTACTGGAAAGTACCCCAGTATTGTATACGTAACACCTATTAAATATTTTTTGCATTGATGCTTTACTTGAAAGTACCCCATTATGTAATTGTTCATGTGAAAAGGAGTATGTTTTTGCTCTAGCACATAAGGGGCAGACAATCAAAATTTCACATCTGAAATGATAATACTGCAATAGCTATGCATCTTCTTTGCCCTGTTTAGTGCATTTATGTGGCTGCTCCAGTCTATTGACTGAATTATTAAGCAAGGATGCCTATGATAATTTGCTGTGTCCATAGAATATTAAGTTATTAATACATTGACAGCATTCTGTGGTAAACTGTAATTTAAAGAGGTCCATTACATCAAAAACCTAAATAACATTGTCCGTGTAATAATTAATTTCCTAAGGAAAAATAAAACATTAACATAGCCTAAAGTTTTTCATCATACAAGGTTCATGCTCCTCTATTGCAGATGCCAGCTCTGCGCATATGCTCAATCTGACAAGGGAGGTTGGTAATTCCTGTTTACAAAGGTATAGTTGTGTTGATCGCAAGTGCATGTAGTAGCACATGCCATGTTCTACCCATATTTCGGCATGGGTTTTACTGTGAGTGATTCCTTCAACAGTAAAAGCTATCCCTATACTGTAATAGCATTAATAGTAATACTGTTAGCATCAATGTTCATTTTTTCCTCTGGACTTTGTTTTATACCATAATGACATGCCTCATAAATAGCATATTGTAAAAATACAGCAGAGTGCCATTAAATTTGATTGCAATATGGAGTTATAACAAGATTCCACACCGTGGACTGTATTATTCCTCTTATAAGGTATTGGATAACTCTAGGACCAGCCTGTTGGGACTGAAAGCATAGGTATAAGTAGAAATGTATTTGTGATAGGTGACTCCATTGTTAGGTACATGGACTCTATGCTCATAAGGCTGGACAAAGGCAAGGTGAAAACTGTGTCATGATCAGTGACATTATATGGGCTCTTCAGTCCTGCATTCTGGACAACTGTAATTATGACCTTGTGATGGCACATGTGGGTTTGGACAACACAATGCACCCTACCTGAGGGGCATGCAAGCAGACATGTATCTCATTATGCAGATGTTCAATGCAGGTAAGACTCTGGTACAGAGCAAAATCCTACCTTTGCCTAGAATGATGGTTAAAGATAAGATAACTGACTTAAATAATTGGTTAAACAGTACAGCGCAGTTTGATGTGTGCTTCAGCATTAATGACAGTGTTGTCAAGGGATGTAATGGGGAAGGCAGTTTTTTTTCAGACACCTTTATTGAATTGTCACTTGTGACATAGGCAAATTTACATTCATATAAAAGTAATCAAACTATATTAACATAACAAACATTATACTTCACATATACTGCTAAATATCATATAACCTAAACAATTTTGCATAAATTATTCAGTTCCTCCTTTTTCTTTTAAATAAGAAACATTTTCATTAAACCATCACTTACTACCCAGGCAATCATGCATTTATGTAACTGAAAACAAACCACACCAACACAATCCTAGTCACATTTTACATCAAAAACCATACTGACACACTCCCAGTTGCAAACATTATACATCACTTATAATCTACCTTTCCATTCAAACATTACATAGGTCATTTAAGTCCTGCTGCATTTTAGGCCTCATTCCTCCCTTGTATGTACTGTTCCCACAATTCCCATTTTTTTCCTATGTAGTTTGCTCCTACCCTTTTCTAAAGATCTTAATTCCAGTTGTTTTATCTCTGTTACTATATTCACTACTTTCAGTGTACTTGTTTTAGATTTTGATTCCCATTTTCTAGTAATTGCTTTTTTATCAGTCACCATTGCCAGACATAACAAGGCCATACCATGTCTAGGCAATTCTGATTCTGTATCATAGCTCAGAAAAATCATCTCCCTCAGCAGACCAATCTGCCCACCCAGCATCTCTGACATTGCCTCCCATGGGGAATCCTTAAAGTCTGCCAACTCATTGCACTCCCAGAAAATATGTTCCCAATTACCTCTTTCTTTCCCTCCACACCTCCAGCATGTACTGTCTACCTGAGGAAAAATTCTCTGGAGTCTACCTGGGGTATAAAATATCTATGTAAACATTTCCAGGCAAAAATCCTAAATCTTCTAGATTTTGTTGCATATTTGGGAGATATACATATATCCTCCCATTGTTTCTTTGTGAATTGCTTATCCAATCTCTGTTCCCAATCCTTTCTAATCTCTTCTGATTGATTATTTTAGTTATTGTGCAATATTTTATATGCTCCACAAATTATTCCTTTTGTAATGGCAGCTTCTCTTCTAGATTCTATTAAAAACTCTACCAGTGCTGGTCTTTCATTTAGGACCCCCTCCCCCATTTCTTTCTCTTTGCCTATACTATGATATCAATCTCTGCTAGGGAAGGCAGTCTCTAACCTGCAGTCCAAATACATTTTTGGCATCTTCCCATTCTGTCATCTTTCCCTCTCCAGTTATCTGCTCCAAATACCTTGGTTCCTTTGCCAGTTTTCTCCAATAAATTCCACCTCCTCTTGTCAAATGTCTGTATCCCAAATTGCAGTCATCCCTATGGGCAGAATCTCCTCTCTCCATCCCCATGTTGGTTTAGGTCTTGGAATACTTTCTGCTACTTTATGGATATAATATTCTGCATGATTATTGTTATCCTCCTTAAAGGCCTGCATCCAACATCCCAGTCTCTCCTTGTTTCTTGACCTTCCCCTCTGTTTCATCATCATCTCTTTCCTCTTTGAATTATAGTTTTCTGCTTGTGCTATGTATAGGAGTCTTAACTGTGTAGCTCTGAAATACCCCTTCAAATTGGGTAATCTCGCTCTGCCCTGCTCTACTGGAAGAATCAGCGCATTCTACTTGACTGTTTCTGTCTTCCCCTCCCAGACAAAGTCCTTCAGATCTTTATTAATTGCTACCCACAACATCTCCTCTGCTTGATAAAAATATGCCTGATCTGTGTATAAGACTAAAGGGACTAAAAAATTTTAACTGCTTGTATCTTACTATCCATATCCATATAACAAAGCTTTCATTTTTATCAGTTTTTGTATTATCTTCTGTTTAGTCTCTTCCACATATCCTTAGCTACCACACTAGAACCATTTTAATCCATATTCCTAAATATTTCATTTTATCCTGTCCCCATAAATATAGGTATTCCTGAACCAGTTCCTGTGTTGGTACATAATTTACCTCTATTGCCTTTGTTTTAACTTAATTAATTTTGTATCCCAAAAAGATCAGGAACTCTCTCAAAATGTTCCACAACACTCCAATGTCTTTTTCTGGTTTTGTCAGGTACAAAATAATATCATCTCCAAATAAAGCCAGTTTTTCATGACTACCATGCCAATTATATCCTTGAATTTCTGAGTCCCTTATTTTCTTTGCAAGTGGTTCTAAATATAATGCAAATAATAAAGGGGAACGAGGACACCCCTGCCTGGTTTCTTTGCTCAAACAGAAATTATCAGAGAGGACCCTGCCCACTTTAATTTTCACCTCTGATTCCTCATATATTCTCCTAATCAACCTTATGTTTTATTTTCAGGGAAAGCAAATGCTTCCATTGCCCTGCTCATAAGTCCCAGCTTACTCTGTTAAATACTTTCTCTGCATCAAAACCCACCAACAATAATGGCATTTTCTTACATTTTGCTTCCCTCTGGATCATCAGTGTTCTGTTAATGTTGTTAAATGTTTGCCTACCCTCCACAAAACCACATTGATCCATATCTATCAGTTTTGGCATTACTTTTGACATTTTGTAGCTATTATAGACATGAAAACTTTATAATCATGGTTTAGTATTGAAATGGGCCTGTATAAAGCTGGATCTGATGGATCCTTACCCTTCCTAGGTATTACAGCTACCACTTCTTTCTTCTAGGATGGTGGTACTTCTCCTCTTAAGCTATTGTTAAACAAAATCTTTCAGATCTTTATAATTTTTTTCTCCTAGATTTCAGACTTCTACAGGAATACCATCTATTCCTGGAGACTTTCCTGTAGATTGGTTACATAAATATTATCCCATCTCCTCCTATCCTAATAGTAACTGAGACTCATCTGCCTCTAAACTTTGCATATTTAATTATTCCATAAACATTTCCATTTGTATCTTTTCTTGATTTTCATATTTCTCTGCTTTATACAGACTCTCACATTTCTTTGTGCCAGTCCCAAGCCTGGATAAATGGGGAGGGTTGCATCAGGAAGGGCATCCGGCGTAAAATGTATCCAAATCATACACACAGACAACAGTACAGATATACATACCGGATCGGTCGAGGCCCGGGTTAACAATGACCGCCACCAGTACTGTTGGCCAACAGGGTGGAAGTGTAAATTGGGCTACTGTTGGCCGAAGGAGGAGAAGAGGGGGAAGGCATGCCCGAAGGCAGGTAAAGGCTAGGACTGTGACAGTGAGGGTCGGAACTTTGAATGTTGGCAGTATGACTGGTATAGGGAGAGAGCTAGCTGATATGATGGACTGAAGGAAAGTTGGTATACTGTGTGTGCAAGAGACCAGATGGAAGGGGAGCAAGGCTAGGTGTATCAGAGGTGGGTTGAAATTGTTTTATCATGGTGTGGATATGAGGAGAAATGGCATAGGGGTTATCCTGAAGGAACAGTATGCTAAAAGTGTTTTGGAGGTGAAAAGAGTGTCAGATAGAGTGATGTTTATGAAGCTGAAAATTGATGGTGTAATGATGAATGTTGTTAGTGCATATGCTCCACAGGTTGGGTGGGCGATGGATGAGAAAGAAAAATTTAGGAGTGAGTTGGAAGAAGTGGTGATGATTGTACCCGAGGGTGAGAGACTGGTGATTGGAACAGATTTCAATGGGCATGTTGGTGAAGGGAACAGAGGGAATGAGGAAGTGATGGGTAGGTATGGTGTTAAGCAAAGGAATGCAGAAGGTCAGGTGGTAGTGGATTTTGCGAAAAGGATGGACATGGCAGTGATGAATACGTATTTTAACAAGAGGGAGGAGCATAGGGTGACATACAAGAGTGGAGGAAGATGCACACAGGTAGATTATATCTTATGTAGAAGGCCTAGTCTGAACAAGACTGGAGACTGTAAAGCGGTGGCAGGGGAAAGTGTAGTTAGGCAGCATAGGATGGTGGTTTGTAGGATGACATTGGTGATCAAGAAGAGAAGGATGAGTGTGAGGGCAGCACCAAGGATCAAATGGTGGAAATTGAAAAAGGATAATTGTGAGGTGGAGTTCAGGGAAGAGTTAAGACAGGCACTGGGTGGCAATGAAGAGTTACCGAATAGCTGGGTAACTACAGCAGAGCTAGTAAGAGAGATGGCTAGAAAGGTGATTGGTGTGACATCTGGAAAGAGGAAGGAGGACAAGGAGACCTGGTGGTGGAATGAAGAAGTACAGGAGAGTATACAGAGAAAGAGGTTGGCGAAGAAGAAGTGGGATTGTCAGAGAGATGAAGAAAGTAGACAAGAGTATAAGGAGATGAGGTGCATGGCAAAGAGAGAGGTGATGAAGGCTAAGGATAAGGAGTATGAAGAGTTGTATGAAAGGTTGGACAGTAAGGAGGGAGAAAAGGACCTGTACCGATAGGCTAGACAGAGGGACCGAGCTAGGAATGATGTGCAGCAGGTAAAGGTGATAAAGGATAATGAGGGGAACATACTCACAAGCAAGGAGAGTGTGTTGAGCAGATGGAAAGAGTACTTTGAGGGGGTGATGAATGAAGAGAATGAGAGGGAGAGAAGGTTGGATGATGTGCGGATAGTGAATCATGAAGTGCAGTGGATTAGCAAGGAGGAAATAAGGATAGCTATGAAGAGGATGAAGAATGGAAAGGCTGTTGGTCCTGATGACATACCTGTGGAAGCATGGAGGTGTAGAGGTGAAATGGCAGTGGAGTTTTTAACTAGATTTTTTAATGAAATCTTGGAAAGTGAGATGATGCCTGAGGAATGGAGAAAAAGTGTTTTGGTACCGTTTTCTAAGAATAAGGGTGATGTGCAGAGCTGTAGTAACTACAGAGGGATTAAATTGATCAGTCACAGCATGACGTTATGGGAAAGAGTAGTGGAAGCTAGGTTAAGAAGGGAGGTGATGATTAGTGATCAGCAGTATGGTTTCATGCCAGGAAAGAGCACTACAGATGCGATGTTTGCTCTGTGAGTGTTGATGGAGAAGTACAGAGAAGGTCAGAAGGAATTGCATTGTGTCTTTGTGGACTTGAAAGCATATGACAGGGTGCCTAGAGAGGAGTTGTGGTATTGTATGAGGAAGTTAGGAGTGTCAGAGAAATATATGAGTGGTACAGGATATGTACAAGGGTAGTGTGACAGTGGTGAGGTCTGCAGTGGGAGTGACGGATGCGTTTAAGGTGGAATTGGGATTACATCAAGCATCAGCTCTGAGCCCTTTCTTATTTGCAATGGTGATGGACAGGTTGACAGACGAGATCAGACAGGAGTCCCCGTGGACTATGATGTTTGCAGATGACATTGTGATCTGTAGTGAGAGTAGGGAACAGGTGGAGGAGACCCTGGAGAGGTGGAGATATGCTCTAGAGAGAAGAGGAATGAAGGTCAGCAGGACTAAGAATATATGTGTGTGAATGAGAGGGAGGATAGAGGAATGGTGAGGATGCAGGGAGTAGAGGTGGCGAAGGTGGATGAGTTTAAATACTTGGAATCAACAGTTCAGAGTAATGGTGAGTGTGGAAGAGAGGTGAAGAAGAGAGTACAGGTAGGAGGTAGTGGATGGAGAAGAGTGTCAGGAGTGATTTGTGACAGACGAGTACCAGTAAGAGTGAAAGGGAAGGTCTACAAGAGGGTAGTGAGACCAGCTATGTTATATGGGTTGGAGACAGTGGCATTGACAAAAAGGCAGGAATCAGAGCTTGACATGGCAGAGTTGAAGATGTTAAGATTTGCACTGAGTGTGACAAGGATGGACATGATTAGGCATAAGTATATTAGAGGGTCAGCCCAGGTTGGAAGGTTTGGAGACAAAGCCAGAGAGGCAAGATTACGTTGGTTTGGACATATGCAGAGTATATTGGGGAAAAAGATGCTAAGGATGAAGCTGCCAGGTAACAGGAAAAGAAGAAGGCCTAAGATAAGGTTTATGGATGTGGTGAGAGAAGACATGCCAGGTGGTTGGTGTGACAGAGCAAGATGCAGAGGACTGGAAGAAATGGAAACAGTTGATCCGCTGTGACGTCCCCTAATGGGATCAGCTGAAAGAAGAAGAAGATACAGACTCTCATAGAATTTCTGAAATATTTCTAATACCTCTATAGGATCTCTTCTTACCTTCTTTGTTATAGGCTCCCTAAGTCTGGCAATAGCCCTTTCTACTTTCTTTTGTCTGAGTCGTTGTGCTAACAGTTTTTGTGCTCTAGTGTTATTATCAAAAAAACAGTTATTTAATAACAATCTTTCTAATCTTGTGCACATTACAGAGGTAATCTCTTATTTTCTGCCTAGCATTCTGCAGTTGATCGTCGTCTTTTTCTGTGAGATTCCCCCATTCTGCAATACCTTCACTTTTGTCAGTTTCTCTAAATAATTCTTGTTACTTCTTAACCATAGCACCCTTTCTTTTAATTCCACCCTACTTTTAAACTCCACCTTAATTTTATCCCACGCCCTATATATATTTTCAGAAGAAATTTCTATCCTCTCTAACAGCTCCTGAGTAAACTCAACTACCCATCCCTTAAATTATTCTTTTTTTCAGCAGATTGGTGGGAAAGTGCCAGTGTCTCATTTTTATTTCATTACTCTGTGTTTTCATTTTAGCTATTATTGGTACATGATCTGAAATAGTTATTGGGTGGGTATCAAGACCTTCAATTAAATGCACATGTTCATAGGTAGGTACTAGACTATTGGCCCTAGGGCCATATATAAGCCTAGTCAAAAAGGTACACTGGGTTTTGCCACCCAAGAAAATTATTTTCCTGTGCTCTTGTCGAACAGAGCCACAGAAGTGATCCCTGGGGTGAATTTCCTGTCTCCCATCCAATCATCAAGATTTTTCTTGAAGAGTGCTAATGAGGAGCTTTGTTTGATAATAGATAGGTAGTTTTTTCCAGAATATGGGAAGTCTCTGGGACAGGAATCTATCCCTCCAGCATGTTCTGTTTATTGTGGTGACAAGGTTTAGGTCCCTAGAGCATGTAGCTCCTGTGAAATGGAAATTATGTCTTGCCTAGCCCAGTTTTTATATATTGAGGAATAATTTGTAAATTCATATCTTCCATGCTGAATATTTTCATACATTTCTTCGAAAACTCTACCCTTCTTTGTTATATTTTTCCCTTTTGGCCCCCCCAGACACATCTTCACTACTGCAAATCAAGTTCCAGTCATGACATATAAGTAATACTCCTGGCTGAAAACTGATTATTTCTTCCAAAATTTTCTTAAACTCTATTACAGTAGTTTTATGTGAAATATGTTCATAGGTAGATACTAGGCTATCAGCCCTGGGGCCTATATAAGCCTAGCCAAAAAGGTTCCCTGGCTTTTGCCGCCCAAGAAAATGTAAATATATACCAGTGTAATCCTCCTCCCTTACCAGTAGTCCCTTAGCACTACAAATCTGCCATTATTATCTTTTTTATCTTCTTCTATCACTATTGCAGCTCCTCTTGCTTATAAGTACTCCTATTTTCCTTTGTCCCAGGTATTCAGCTGAATAATAATCCTTAATAATAATCTTTATCAAATTCACATTTTCATTTCTTTCTAAATGTCTCTCCTATAACATAACTATTTGCACTCTACATTTTTATTATAGTTCACTACTCTTTCTTGTTTGTATTTATCTATGAGGCCATTTACATTTAAATACATTACAGAAAGCCTAATCTCCTATAACATAGCTATTTGCACTTTACATTTTTATTATACTTCACTACTCTTTCTTGTTTGCATTTATCTGTGAAGCCATTTACATTTAAATACATTACAGAAAGCCTCATTGTATTAAAATGTTATTCACTCCTTTTATGTATAACACCTTTTTTTCTTAAAAGTCTAGTTCTTCCAGCTTTTGTGTTACATGCTTACACTGTTTGGCAGTTTGAACTTTTATATAGCTGTTTCTTGACTTATACATTTGAGCCTATGTCACATCTTATAAAACTTTTTGTTTTACTGAAAGTCTTCAAACAAAAAAAAAAAAAAAAAAGCAAACATCCCCCCAATACCCTCCAAAACCCATTAACTTAATACTAACACACAAAACTATGTATGCCTTGAAATATTGAAGTTGTACCCTCCTAATAGCAACAAAAGTCCCAAACTGACAGTCACCATCACAGACTTCAGTTAACCTAAAAGAAAAGGTCATCCATGCTAAGATGCATGGTGCAGCCTGTGTTTATACTAAGTGCTGATTGTTTTTTGTCTTATCTTTATAGCTCTCCCAGCTGGGAAAAGCCTGAATGTCTTCAGAGAACATTAACCACATTGGGAAAGCCCATGAATGCTTTCAGAGAACATTATCTACTTTGGGAAAACCCCTGAATGCTTTCCGAAAATATTATCTCTTAGTCAATTCTTCTTTTCTTTTCTTTTCCTCAGCCAGTAACTCTCCACTAGACTGTAGCCAGTTTCTCTTTATCAAATTGTCTCCATGGAGACACAAGAACCAGGCAGCTAGTTTCTCTTTATCAGATTGTTTTCATGGAAACATACAGAGCAGCCACAGAATTGTTACTGAGCTTACATGTATTTGCTAGAAAAAAAGACTTATAATAGTGTTCTTTTTCATTTACTTGCTCTCTCTTAAAAGTTTTCAATAAATCAATCTAAGATCTTTAATCCAGCCATTTCCACATGCAACAGTGAGAAAAAAGCACAATACATTTTCTTTTATCATGATTTTTAACCAGGCTTTTTTATACATTGCAGTGCCTACATTTCTTAAAACTGAACAAGAAGAGAGAGGGAGAGAAGCGAGAAGGAAAAAAAGTACAGCAGCACTTGTTTACAATCCCCATTATACTTAAAACACTGAAAAAAAACTTTACTTTATATCATGTAAAGAAAACCACATGCCACAAAATTGGTACTATTTAAGAAAAAAATCTTTTACTTACAGTTAACTTCTCTTTCCTCTTGCCCTCCCCAAAGCACCTTTCCAAACATTAATGACATGAAGTAGGGCATATGCTTAAGAGTCCCCTACAAGTCCAACCAACTCTGAAAACGTCCAATATTTCCAGATTTTAATGTTCTGTCATATTTCAAAAATATAATTATTGCATTGTAATCCCATATTAAGTTACTGTTTTTATTACTGTTCATCTCCACAATCCTGTCTCTGTTTTCATTTCCAATGTACTTTCAATTCTTCTAGTCAGCTGTTGTGCTGCCTTCCTTTTCTCCAAATTTTTCCATTAAAAACTGTGAAAAGGTTTCACAGATACAGTCCCTCTGTGGTCTTTATTACCAGAAGAACAAGAAGCAGAATCTCCTTCTGTTTCACAGCTTACATTTTGTTAGATAAACTTGTGTATTTCCTCCTTAGAATGTACTTCATCAAAAAATGATTTTGTCCCTCCAGGGAAGAATATCTTGAAGACAGCTGGGTACAGCAGTTTGAATCTCACACCTGTATCTCGACATTCCCTGAATAGTGGAATAAATTTGCTCTTCTTCTGTCTGGTGTACAATGAGCAGTCATTCTCCACAAACACTCTGCTGTCTCTCAAGTTTAGTACTTTGTCCTTCTGCCACAATTTTGTCAGAATCAACTCCTTCTTCTGGTAGGATTGCATATTTACTATTAAAGGTCTGGGTTGCTTTCTTATAGCCAGGTTTGGAGCATACACATGATGTGACCTTTCACCTAACAGCTCTTGCTGTGGAATACCAATCCAGTTGCTTATTTGTGCTTTTATAAAATTAATGCAGTCTGTTCCTTTCAGCTTCTCTGGTATAGCTGTAAATCTCAAAATTTCCCTATGTGCTCTGCCCTCTAATTCTATTTTTGTGAAACATCTCTTCCTGAGCAGTCTCCTATTCAGCCAGCCTTTTCTTTATTTCAATCTCTGATTTGTGCAGCTCTATCATCTCATCTGAATATCTCTTTAAAGTTTCTTCCAGTTTGTCCAGACTTTTGTTGTTTGTGTTGATATACTCCATCAGTGTTTTGTTTATTTTAACCAGGTCTGTATGCAGTAGTCTTGTATCTTCCTGTAGGTTACTGGAAGTCATGTCTGAAGATTGCATTACTTTTTGCTGAACAGCTGCAGAACTCTCCCCATCAGAAGTTAGGAGGTTAGATAGTTCTGTGGCGTTGCTACCCTTATGAAAATGTATGGTATAAAATTGTTTCCAGATTGAGGGAACAGTGGATTCACTAACGGATTGGTTTATAAGAATATATATGGGGTAAGCTAAGGAGTTAGCTGCTAGTTTGAGGAAGAAAGTAGGAAGGTTGTCCTTAGAAGAAGAGTAAGGCTTGCGATTGAGAAGGAGGTGTTTGATATAGCTAGTAGAAATCAGTTGCAAAGAAAAGGAGTTATTGTTTGCAGGAGAGGAGGGGTCTGAGTGGGTGTGGGAGTTTGGGGGTGTGCTTAGATGCAGTGAAGGGATCTGTGGGGTTTGGGGAGCTAAGGGTTTGTATTAGTTTTCTGACAGAGTCAATGAAATGAGAGTTGAATATAGTAGTGTGGTTTCAGTGGTGGTGTTATTAGGACAAGAGTTTGGAGCTGAAGGGTTACCAAGATGCAGGATTTGGTTAATAGAGTTCCAAAATTTTGGGGAGTTATCATGACGGGTTGTTTGGGGGTTTAGATAAAAATTTTTCTTTCAAGAGTAATTTTTTTTGGTGAGATTACATAGTTCTTTGTACGTTTAAAGATGGATGGCAGAATTTGTCTTTAGTCCAGAGTTTCCAGGCTGAGTCCCTTTTTTGCATAAGAGCACACACAGATTGGGATAGTCAGGGAGAGAGTAAAGATTTAACTCTTTTTTTTCTAAGAGGAGTAAGAGAGTTAAGGATGCTTAAGAAAATGTTGTTAAATTTTTGCACTGCATGATTAAGTGTTAATTATGATAGTAAGGACCATTAATAGAAGTTTGATAGGCTATGGCAGTATTTCAATTTATGTGGCCTTGGTAGGTGAAGAGTGAATCTTTGGAAGAGGATAGGAGTGTGGTCATTAATGGAATCAGGTAGTGATGTAAGGTGATGGTATGGGATTGTGTCCGGTCTATAATGCAGCAGATGTTGTTGGGTTTATTGAAGTGAGTGGGGGAGGTGACAAGTTGTGAGAAGCTATGAAGATTGATGCTAGAGCT
This sequence comes from Protopterus annectens, assembly GCF_019279795.1. Lineage (NCBI taxonomy): Eukaryota > Metazoa > Chordata > Ceratodontiformes > Protopteridae > Protopterus > Protopterus annectens. Next base: position 1,435,712,600 of record NC_056729.1, on the reverse strand, counting down.
AGAGCTAGGGAAGTTAGATGTAAAGGATAACCAGTTGATGTTGACATCTCCTAACAGGATAGTTTTGTTACATTGTGTGCGAACCAGGAGAGTATGTGTTCTAGTACTGGGATATTATCGCCAGGTGGAATACATATAGCAACCAGACTTAGTGTTTTAAAATCTTTTATTTTACAGCTCACAGTTAAAGGAAAACTCCATCCTAGAACTAAAAAATGTTTTTTTCACTCTGTCTTTGTTTCCTGACCTATTTTAACACCTCAAATCACTCTAAGGGCTTTATTTGTAATTTTAACCTGTTTTCCACAACATGGCTTCCAATGGAGCTTGATGTATCAATGTGATCTTGTAATCCATAAACCCTTTCTCTTTCCCATAATACTTTGTATGACTCATGCCAGACATAAGGAAGTAACTTTGAATTCCCATGCCATTGACATATAATGGGATTTGGGAGGGTCACTGTTATTTTCTTTACCTTCTGTAAAAGGACTGCTTGTTTTCTATCTGTTCTTCTTCTTCTTTCGGCTTTTCCCGGTTAGGGGTCGCCACAGCGGATCACCTTGTCCGCACATTGAATGGCAGTGGAGTTTTACGGTGTCGAGTTGCCAGCCCGGCGCCCAACCTTCCACAGAAGGCACACTCACACGCACACCTAGGGCCAATTTAGAGTGTCCAATCCACCTGCAGCATGTCTTTGGGATGTGGGAGGAAACCGGAGCACTCGGAGGAAACCCACGCGACCACAGGGAGGACATGCAGACTCCGCACAGAAGGCACCCCAGCTGAGGATCGAACCGGAGAACCTCTTGCTGTGAGGCGGCAATGCTAACCACTGCACCACCGTGGCTGCCCTAACTGCTTCTTTTCTATCTCTAATCACCCTTATTTATGTATGTACAGCCAGAAAAGTAACTAAATTGCTGGCCTTTGTTCAGTGTTTTCTTTTGTAGTTCAAGAGGAATTCAGAGTACCCTTCCCTTACACTACTGCAGAGGTGTTAAAACTGTCACTGCACTGAAAGACCCTTGCAGAATCAATTCCTCTTAGACTACAAAAGAAAACACTGAACAAAGGCCAGCAATTTAGTTACTTTTCTGGCTGTAGCTGGATAACGTCTAAGTATAGTGTAAATAAAAGGTCTGAGTCAAACATAAATGAGGGCAATTAGAGACAGAAAAGAAGCTGTTGTAGAAAACAGGCTAAAATTATAAATAAAACACTTAGAGTGATTTTGAGGTGTTAAAATGGGTCAGGAAATAAAGACAGAGTAAAAAAACATTTTTTTACTTATAGTATAACCAAGACCAGGATATATGGTGCTGATAGTTGGCTCAAGTCTGGAATGAACTTGCCTAGGTAGTTGACCATGCCACAAAAACATTGCAGGGCTTAAACATTGTCTGGAGCTGGCATCTCAAGAATGGCGGTTTGTTTTGAAGGGTCTGGTCATAAGCCTGTACTCATAAATAAATGACCAACATAAGTAACGTCTTGTAGCCTAAATTTGCATTTATGTGGATTGAGCTGAAGATTTACTTGATGTGCCATTTTCTGAACTTTTCTGAGGTTTCTGTCATGTTCTGCTTCATCATGACCTCCTACTTGTATGTTGTCTACTATAATAGCACAAGTATACCCAGAAGAAATTTGCTCCATTGCACACTGAAAGACTTCACTTGCAGACTATATCCCAAATGGCATTCTCAAAAATCTGTACCTGCCAAATGGAGTACTAAACGTAGTAAGCAATGATGATTTTTTTGTCAAGCTGAATTTGCCAAAATTAACTCTTTACATCTAAGACAGAAAAAATATCCTTTGCACAAATAAAAATATGAGAGGAAGTATTGTGCTTCTGATTACATTTACAACAGATCTTTTTTATCTTAACATGATGCATACATTTGCATGTTAGCTCCAAAGTTCAATTCAAAAAGGAAGTGCTGTGTTTGACTTCCCCATTTGCATGACAGTATGGGGTGAGTAAACAGAATTCTCTGCTGAAGGAGAAAGTAAAAAAACTTTAATATGGGTTGCCTTCTATAGTGCAAACAGGTTTAACACCAACACCGGACCGTGAGCACTCTGGACAGTAGTTCGTGAAGAAAATCCACTTGTCAATCTTGCTTCTTCTGTGACACAAAATGTAAGCTCACTGAGCTAAATGAAAAAGCAGGGTTCGACTCCATTATGTGTATCATTTTGCAAAGAGAGTCAGAATGTGATTATTATAATAATTTTTTATCATAACTTTAAAAATACGTTGGAATTATTATTATAAATATGTTTCCTGACCAGATTGCATGAGTACTAGCTACTGAAATAATCTTTTATTCCTACTATGTACGAGACATACTTCAAGGGAAATCACAGGTTAGCTGGGTGTACAATGCAGTGTTTAAGACAAACACTAGTAGCATTTTGAAATAATAAGTAAAATGCCATTTAGCATCACATACTACAGTTACTAATTGCCAAACCTTGTGCAGAAGTTGAAGACTAAAACTGTTCAAACAGAAAGAGCTTACATAGATACATAGTTCATTCACAGGAAAGGAACTTATAAAACAATAAGAGTTTCACCTAATGCTGGATTCAAACCATTGTTAAGATGAAAAAAATAAGGCTACAGACTTGATCATTTTGTCTACACCCTGGCAAGGAAATCCTACTCCATATGTGTCAAAAATAACACCTTTGAAGGGACATTGATAACCTATTCAGTCAATGGAAGATGTAGGTTTTAATTTTCAGCAAAGTAATGGCAGATTGAAAATGTCATAACCTGAGATTTACATACATCAGCCTAATGAGTAGTGAACAATACAATGGGGTTTGAGATAAGGGGTGAAACTAGAGACAAACATGAAAGGGTGGTGTTATGGGTCATTAATGCACATCTTTATGATGTGTCCTCAATATCTGTCACTCGTTTTGGTTTACAATTGAAGACGAACAGGTGAGCAGTTCGTTTATATGCATTATTACACAGAAAGACATCAGGATGGATTGCAGCAGTACAAAATATAAACAAATTGATTAACTAACAGACTGCACAGGCATGCATGCTTACATCCCAACAGCTTACTACAAAATGGCAATCAGGCTTGCACGTGCTCAGTATTTATACACATAAGCAAGCCCATGGAAAGCTTTTTAACAGTATACATTCATACTGATCTACATCCTTCCTCTTTAGTGAATTGCCTAAAATAAAATAACATCTGAAAAAGACATGCAATTATACTGACACTAAGAAATAAACACAACGTTCATGTCAAAGTTGCCGTGTATCTGGAACATGGTCTAGAAATGAGACCTGATCTAGTGATGTAGCAATTAGGACTGGGTTTAGCAACAGAGACAGTCATTGTTGAACAATCAGTTTCAGGAGTTTCGAGATTCCTTTCAGGAACAGGGATATTTACTGGAACGTCCTTTGGAACTGGAATGCTGGATAACTCACTCTGAGATTTAGAGTCTTTCTCACAGGCAAGATGCTGCGATACAGGCTCAGATGCCGGTACCAAATCTTTCCGATTCTGCTTAAATTCAACTTCTTGTGATTCTACAATGTACGAACTTGGCTCTGTACATGCACTTTTCACGACTCCTATCCGATCAAAACCTTTGGATATGTGCATCCTCACTATCTCCCCTTCTCGTAATGGATTGAACAGTTTGCTGGACTTATCATAATAGGACTTCTGGGATAAGTGCTTCTTCAACAGATGGGCTTTTACTGATATGTTATTCTTGACACCTGGAACCAATAGATTACTGTTAATTGGTAGTGTGGTTCTGGTTTGTTTCGACAGAAGTCTTTGTGCAGGTGAACCAAGATGTTTATCATGAGGAATAGTTCTGAGATTCAAGAGATACAGAAAAACATCGCTATTGTCTCATTTCAACTTCTCCAATAACTGTTTTGCACTTTGAACTGCATGTTCTGCCACACCATTTGACTGTGGGTATTCAGGGGTACTCTTAACATGAGTAAAGTACCACTCTTCAGCAAATCTCTTGAACTGCAGGATTGTAAACTGTGTACCATTCTCAGAAATAACTTTGTGCGGACTACCATGGACTGCAAAATGACCCTTTAACTTCATAATGAAAATACTGGATGCTAGATTAGGATGTAGGTCAATCTCAAACCAATTTGAATAAGAGTCTACTAACACCAAGTAATGTTGACCATTCCATTCTAAAATGTCTGTAGCTACTGTCAACTAAGGTAGTTCAGGAATCTGGTTTAGCTGAAGTGGTTATTTCTGTTGATATGGCTTAGTACTATTACATACAGAACAAGATGAAAGTAGTATCCTTTTGCATAGAAGGCCAGAATACTAGTTTTCTCTCCCTTCCTTTGGTAGAATCAGTTCCTGGGTGTCCACAATGCAAGATCGTAATATACTCTTGTTGTATGGATTTTGGAACAATCACATTTGGACCTCTCATGATGATACCATTATCTGACAAAATCTCATCTCTGTAAGGAAAATAAGGTTGTAGGTCATGCGGTAAACATGATTGCTTTGACGCCCATCCTCAGCTGATGAAGTGGTTGAGCTTCTGAAGAACTGGATCTGAGGCTGTATGACTTCTAAGATCCTCAAGACATGTGGAAGAAAAAATTCTCATTTCCATGACTTCAAAATCAAGTTTCTCATTTTCATGCTGTTCATTTGTATTTCTGGGTGATCTGAATAAAGTATCAGCAAGATAAAGAAGTTTGCCTTTTGTATAAACAAGATTGAAATGATACTTTTGCAATTCAACATCATGCATTTGCAATTTGACAGGAGCTCTATGCATAGGCTTTCTCAAAATAGTGACTAGAGGATGGTGATCTGTTTCAATTTGGACAGGTCATCCATAAATATAATCATGGAACTTTGAATATGCAAACACAATTGCCAAGAGTTCTTTCTCAATCTGCACATATTGCATCTCGGTTTGGGTTAGAGTTCTGGACACATTGCCTACTGGTCTACCCTCTTGAAGAATGATTGCACCAAGACCAAATTTTGAAGTGTCACAAGAAAGGGTTACTAGTTTGTGAACATCATAGTATTTGAGAGTTGGTGGACTGGAAATTCTCTGTTTCAGGAGATCAAATTTGGTGTTCTAATCATGACCAGGCTACATTTTTGCATGTCAGCTCTATAAGTGATGCTGAAAGTTGACTTAAGTCTGGAATGAACTTGCCTAGGTGGTTAACCATGCCAAGAAAACATTGTAGGGCTTGAACATTATCTGAAGCTGGCATCTCAAGAATCACTGTTTGCTTGGAAGGATCCGGTCATAAGCCTGAACTAGTAAACAAGTGACCCACATAAGTAACTTCTTGTAGCCTGAATTTGCACTTCTGAGGATTCAGCTTAAGATTCACTTCACATACTCTTTCCAGAACTTTTTTGAGGTTTCTGTCTTGCTTGGCATCACCATTACACCCTACTAGAATATCATCTACTACAATAGCACATGGATACCCAGATAAAATGTGTTCCATGGCACTCTGGAAGACTTCACTTGCAGAATTTATCCCAAATGGCATTCTCAAAAATCTGTACCTGCTAAAAGGAGTACTGAAAGTGGTTAGCAATGAAGATTTTCGGGTCAAGCAATATTTGCCAAAATGAACTTTCTGCATCCAAACAGAAAAAACAGTGGCATTTGACATAAGAGCAGTGACTTCGACTATATGCATTGGATGATGAGGTCTTTTCAGTGCTTTGTCCAAATCTCATGGATCAATACATATTCTGATATCATCTGAGCTTTTCTTATGAGTTACCACCATGGAAGATACCCGTTCAGTAGGTTCATCAACTGGACAAATCACACCTTGCTGCACCAATTTATTTAGGTCAGCCTTGACTCTGTTCTGCATAGCTACTGTAAATTTCTGGGCTGGTCTGATAACTGGGTTGACTTCCGGGTCTAACTTCATGGAGTACACAACTGGGAGTTCGCCTAGTATGCCTACAAAAAGATCAGCATAAGTAGAGAAAATAAACTGGGCGAAATTACTACAGTGTTGTTTCAAGCTTACATGGTGGACTTCCTTATTAAATAAAAGTAGTCCCATTTTCAAACTGTCTTTGAGGCCTAATAATGACTGTACGTGCCTTTTGACTACATAAAATTCCAAGTCATAGCTGTTTCCAGCAGAGTAACATGAAAGCACTACTGAACCTTCGGTTTGAATTTCTTCACCACCATAAGCAACAAGCGTCACACACTTTGCCAAATCAAGTTTCTCACCAGCACATACTCTACCAAATGTTTCTGCTGACATAACATTGCACTTTGAATCTGTGTCAACTTTAAGCTCGATGAAAGACCCATTAATCCAAACAGTACAAAATATTTCATTCTTTGCCTATAAATCTACTGCATTGACTGTTTCATTAAGCACAGACACACCATTAACATAAAAAATAGGGTCACAGCTTTCTAATTGATCAACTTGTCTCTTTAACTGTTCTCTTTTAATAAAAGAATGAGCTTTATTTGATTTACAAAACCTTGGGAAATTATTCCACTTATTGCATTTGTGGCATTGCTGACCAAAAGCTAAGCACTTTTTTCTTTTGGATGCATGATTACCACCACAATTATGACAGTTGACTATGAAACTGGGTAGAGGCATATTCTTTGATTTTGCTAAGTCACTATTATGATTCACTGAGACTGTGTGCACTCTGGAATTTGTTAGAACACTATGGAGTTTACCAGTGAGTGTTGCAGGGTTCACAGTTGCTGCCATGTGCTTGGGGCTGTTTCTTTAAACCATGTGGTGCATACTATCAACATTAGCACTAGAAGATACTGGAAGCATGCATTTCTCATTTCTAAGCATATTTGTGTGCTTTTATATGAGCTCATATATCTGACAAGTCTCAATGGCCTTATTCAAAGTTAAATCACTGTCACAAAGCAAAATCTTTCTCACAGCTTCATCTTTAATACCACACACAAGTCTGTCTTTTATCAACTCATCGCTTAAATCCCCAAATCTGCACATTTTAGCTTTGTTTCTCAAGTCAGTTATATATGGTGCAAAAGTTTCACCAGGCTTTTGATCCCTTGTGTAAAGTTAAGTGCCTTTCCATTGTAATATTTGTTTAGGGTTACATATTTCTCTGAATTTATGTTTTAAGCACTCAGGGTCTTCCCTTCTTTCAGCTGGTACCACTATATGACAGTTTCTCCTTCTCCTGAAACACAGCAGGTGCATATACAAATGAACGCTCTCTTTCTCTGGCTTCTGAACCAGCTGAATTAAGCAGAATAAATGCCTTTGTATGGTCATCTTTATCAGAAAATGATGCTTGTATTAAAAATATCATACTATTGCTAAAAAAACTCTCCCATTCTCTGAAATATTATTATCAAAGACAAGAGGAGCTGGTCTGTGAAATCTTTCAGCCATGCCAACAAAGTATGCTTAAACACACTGCAAATATAGTCCTTGTAATTATATACGAACATGTACACACAGCCAGTACTTGTAATAACATTCAAATGCACAATAAACCTTCAAAATACTGTACTTTGTGAAATATGCTTTGAAATGGCTGTATCTTCTGATATAACTGTACTGTAACACTACAGAAACTTGTGAACACTTTGTATACTTTGGATATCTCATGTAGCTTTAGTTAATGTGAAAAAGTAGCACATATCAAAACAATGCAGTTGTTTGCCTTATTTTATATATTTTATGTGATTCAAACTTTATTTCAAACATTTACATAACTATTTAGAATATTTGTATCAATATGTCACAATTTCAGACATTTTGTTTAACTAGAAATTCATTTTGAATGTTCTGAGCGCTTTGTTTTATATTCTTTGAGTAAGAAATTATTTAAACAAGTTTTAGTACCCAAAATTCATTTCTGACCTGTTTTGCGAGTTGTACGTGCAGTAGAGATGTTCCATTCCTCTATATTAACTGAATGCCTTTTAGTCTTGAGTCTGGATCCCATTCTGATACCATGTCACTCGTCTTGGTTTACAATTGAAGAAGAACAGGCCAGGTAGTTTGTTTATATGCTTTATTATAAAATAAAGAAGAAATTCCAGCTCTAGTCAGTCGCATACCGTCTGCTCAGAGGTGATCTGTGCCTGACATACAAGGCCATGTCCAACCCGGAATTAATGGACATGCTCCACCTCAAAAAATCCAAATCCACCAGAGCCACGAGAGCAAGAGACTTAAACCTCAACACGGATATAAATAGGACGTGCTGGAGGGACAGATTCATCACCCAGAGACTCCTTACACTATGGAACAGAATCCCATCCATGTGAGGCAGAGCCCCTCACTGACTCTGTTCAAGAGAAATCTTGACGAGTGGATGGGAGATCGTAGGTTTACCCCGGGAATCATCTCTGTATCACTGCTGGACAGAGGCACAGCAAACTAATGGGTATAGTATTCTCATCCTAAGGGGTGGTGAAAGCCACACACACTCTGGCTAGGCTTATAAATGCCCTAGGGCAGATAGCCTAGTATGAACCTATGAACCTATGAACCTATTACACAGAGACACATCAAGATGGAATGCAGCAGTACAAAATATAAACAAACTGATTAACTAACAGACTACACAGACATGCATGCTTACATCTCAACAGCTTACTACAAAATGGCAGTCAAGGTCACATGTGCACAGTATTTATACACATGTGCAAACCCATGGAAAGCTTCTTAAAGGTATACATACATACTGATCTACAGTATTCATCAGTCATGCCCTGTATCAGTAAGTAATGGATCTGAGATCAAGAAGCTGTAGGACAGGCAAACTCTGATCAAGACATGATTAGAGTAAGGGTGGTATACTAAATCTTACTTATGGTGATGGATGTGTTGGCAAATGCTTAACTGGATAAAAAGTAAGATATGTGTTATGAAACATATCATAGAAGTACAACATCACAGTAAGAAATGCTGTGACATACATCTGTAATTGAACCCTTGATGCTATGGTCAAAAATGAATCTTCAAGCAATTAATTTTTGTCAATAGTCCATAAAGGATGTTGCACTTCGCTACATACAATTGTCAAACAACTGTTAGGGTAACTGCTGTCAATGTTTTCCTTTACTATGTATTTCAATAGTGCAGCTTGTTTAAGCACCTTTGTGAGAGGATAAAGAGATTAATGTGGGTGATGGCAACTGTGATGTCCCATTACTGGGCCAGTAATCAAAGAGCAGCAATCTTCACCACTAGCACTAGTGGGGGACATACACTGGGAGGATGACAAGTACACACACAGTATTTCCAGATGCAGCTCTCTGCATCAAGTGCAGTTTCCCTTAAGAGCACATAGAGACCACAGTCAGTCCAGGGCTGGTTTCTCCCTCTTTCTCCAGATGTTCCTCTGGCACAGCTATAGAGTTGAGTCCTTTGTCAGGGTCCCAAGCCAAGTCCTCCCACACTGTCTATGTCCAGCCAGTGCGTCATGTCCCTTCCCAAGTAGCAGACACACACAGTCTTGGAGATTTGTTCTACACACACACACACACACACACACACACACACACACACACACACACACACACACACACACACACACACACACACACACACATATATACATACATACACACCTGGGAAAGGCTGGCACAGGTTTACTAGCTATACCCCCTTCTGCCCAGACTGTAAGGTGATTATCATTGCCACCCGAACTCCCTCTCAGCTATTTTAAGGCCCTTAAAGGTTGTCCAATCTTACTGTGCAATGTTGTTATTAATACAAATGGTAGTTTGACAAAGGGCAAGGCTATTAGGAGTGGCCCACACAGTGTCACCAAATAAATATGCAGGTACTCTTAGAACCTAAATATCTTTAGAGAAATCAGCCACAATGACAGGTTTAAATATATTTAATAATAAATATTAAAAGAACAAGAAAATACTCGGTATATATTTACAGTGACAGCAGAGTTCAAAATCACAGGAAATATTTAAAACAACATTGTAGGACAGTCTCAAATAAATAGAGAAAAATATCTAAGCTAAGCTTTGCTATATTCCTGATTATATCTGAGAGAATTATACTGTTCCCTAGACTTACTCAGAGCAAGGCAAATGTGTAGTGAATGGGTCTTCTGGTTAGTTCCAAGGCAGACTACAGAATGCTGTCTCTCTCTCTCTCTGTCACAGAGAGTTCCTAAATTAATATCTCAAATATTACTGCTAGGATAGCTTGCAGAATGACATAATTTCTTGTCATCTGACTCTATCCCAGGTAAACCCCCCACTGCTGAAAGCTAGCGGTATTTAGCATCCACGTGTGAAAATACATAGACAAGGGCTTTTCCTCAGATCTTTGGCAAATGGTGGAAGTCTTAAAACAATAAAACCCTTCCAAGACAATACAAAAAGCTCCATAGTTTTAGACATTGTGTCTCCTTGCTGCACTGAAACTGAAAGACAACATCTTTTTTTATGGCCTAGCCATAAAGTCATTTAATTTCAGCTATTTTTCTGAATTTTTGCAAGTTAACCTCTTGTATTCCAGTTTCCCCTGTTAAAATATATACATTTATATAGTTACAATAGTGTATGTAGATTTCTGTTCTGTTCCACTAGCGTAAACTGTGGATACATTTCAAACAGCACTGTGTAAAATACCTCTACAGCACACATCTGTACAAACCATTTTATATGACATACAGTTCCAATATATTTGTAACACAAACATCTTATATGAATCATGTTGATATTCACAAATGACATATAATTATTTTCAAAATTCCAGATAGCTGGGCTGGCAGTATCTCCTTTTGTGACTGCAACAACTGGCCAAGATTTGTCATTGGACATGAACAGCCATTCATTGTCACTCAGTATTGCTGTGCGATGCCAATGTCTATGCAAATACTGAAGGAAAAAAATGAAGGCTCTCTTATGGGCCATTTCTGGCCATATTTGTTGTATGTGATTCTATTTTTTGACTAGGTTAAATGTGCGAAAATGGGGTTGATAGGAAAGTGGCAAAATGGTGAAGCAAGCAGAGGGGAGGGCACAGGGAAAGAATAGATTAATTTTTAGGAAGGTAGTGAGTGACAATCATAGCTATCCACTTCTTCACAGCATAAATGCAGAATTGTAGCTGGAGTTTGCTCAATTTCAGCTGTCACAACACCAAGAGTAGGTGACAACAACAGAATAATGTTGTACAGCCAATTATACCAAATCAAGTGTGTTAAGAAGACACGTACATGAACTGGATAGCTATGTGTCGGTCATTATTTTTTTTTGTGGGACAGGTGCAAATTTTTTACTTTGAAAGACAGAGGAATGTTGGGGAAGCTGCTCAGGAATGTGAGGGTCAGGCAGGAAAGTTAGGTGATGAAGAGGGCGCAGACATACAGGACAAACAAGAGAGACAAGCATTGTGAGGGACATAAAAGGTTGGTGGACACCATGATTGAGTAGAGGCAGGGGACATTGGAGGCGCACCCATGTCAAGCCTGAAAACAATGATAATCTAGTCCTCACCCTCATAACTGTCATCATTGTCTCCTGTCTCAGTTTTGTGTTTCAGTGTTTGATTTGGCATTATCTTGGCAATGTGATGAAGCACCATTTCTACATGGCAGATTTGGACACTGAGACCCCTTTCCATTATACACTCCACCAGCCCTGTCAGCTCATGGCAGGTGACAAAATCACCATCTCCACTAATACTACTCCCAGAGGTAACCAGTGCACCAGCTGCTGGGGCAGAGTTACTTGATGCAGATGGGGAAGCTAGGGAAGGGGATGGCGAAGGCAGCACTGACAGCTTGAAACCATGAAGTGCTGGGTGCCTGTGCTGCAACCTGTGGAAGGATGGCAGACCACTCTGTAGTGGTCGGTCTACCTCTCTGTGCTGCAGGTCAGTTTTTGTAAGCAGACATGTATGCCAACAGAACATTTTTAAGCTATATAAAGAGTGAAAAGGGGTGGAGTGAGACAAAAAAGAGAGAGAATTAAATCTATGCTATATCACATGACTGTATAATTTCAGAAAAAAAACCCAGTTATGATTATCCAGTCTATATCCAGTTATGATTATCCAATCTTTGCCACATCTAGGTATGATGAAAAAGTCTTACTCTGTCTTATCATTAATCAAATGCACAGCTATGATGTCATAATTACAACTATTTATTTCAGTATTGACGTATTACATACAATTACAACACTTAATAGGCTTACAGTAAGGCTTGATGTTAACCTTTCTTGGTGCACCTATCAGTCCACTGCAATGCCTTTAGTAGCTGTACTACACAGAAGAATAGGAAAAGAAGAGACATGAAAGCAAATTGAATAACAGTCTTGGCTGTGTCCTGCATTCTATATCATTTAATATTGATGGGTCAGTATACTTACACAGCTGAGAGATATCAGCAGTCTGAACACACCCTACCATCAACTAAGGAGGTCCTTCTTGCACCATGTCAGGTCTCTCCAGTCCATGGAATGCTAGTCGCAGTGGAGACAGCCTTGGCCAAAGTTTTCCAAGCCTCAGTCTTATACTAAGACCTACAGTAGTACCCCTGCAGCAGCATATAGCTGTAGTGCTTCATGGGAAATGCCAAAATATCCCAGACTCCTCAACACCCCATCACTGTGCTCTAAATTCAGAACCACCATCTTCCACATCAGCCATACCTGCAGAACTCAAGCAGCAACAAGTTTGAATTGGCTCCAAATTCCAATCTCGCATTTAATACTTAGTGTGCAAACATTCACAACCATGCCAACTGCATTTGCATGATAGAAAGTACAGTAAGGCATTTGCAAACAAACAGGAAGGCGTTTTATCAAACTGCAATGAAGGTGTGAAACATGGGAGTGAGTTTTGCCATGTCTGACGCACAACCTATTGACCCTTTTTTAGATGGTCAACACTGACGGGCTCTATAGCTTTGATTGTTGTCTCTGGTGTTTTTGAAGTTAAATAGGATGACTTGGCACATAACATTCTGGAATTAAACACTGTAAAAAGTTAGTTGACCAATGTGGGACACAAACCTAAGGAGGAAATAATGCATAACTTTCAAACAAGGTGATTATTTGTCAGTGTTACAGGAGTACCTTCTTTCAACCCTGTTCATTACAGACCAACTGTATTCAGTGTGAATGGAGCTATATTTCACATAAGGCTGTATGAGTGTGAATTATTGGAAGTCATGCACAAAACATTCCCATGAAAGAGGCAGTTTTAATGTTTGTAAATGCATGTCAAGTAGATAGACTTTCATGAGTTGATACATACAGGTTCAGGTATGATACATACAGACTTCACTACGCCTACTATCCTAAACACAGAGTTGGGCTATATGAGGAGAGAAAATGATTTTAACTTAAGTATTCTGCCCATCATAGATATGCAAGTGCATTTTAATTCATTATCAGAATTATTCTGCTTAATTGCACACACATTAAACTGTGTTTCATAAGTAAATATTTTATGAGATATGCTACTTAGAAAATATATTTATTAAAACATTAATGAGACATTTCTTGCAATAAACATAATTATGATAGCCATTTATATATAGTGTTACCTTTGTAATCAACATGTTGTTAGAAATTTCATTCTGACACCCTTTTAAAAATAATTCTTATCAAAATTTGAACCCTGGATCACATGTATTCTATCTGTAAAGTCAGTACACCTACACTGTGTGCCACAGAGGCAGTTACACAGTAAGGTAGATGTTCTCCACTCACCACTGTCCAGAGTGCTGATGTCTGTGCATTGTTGCTAACCCTATTTGAGATACAGAAGGCTTCCCAAAAAATGTTTTCACTTTTTTCTAACACTGCCAGCTATTTTTTCTATATTTTCTGAGCATTTTCCTCTTCTCTTAGCTTAACTACAGAAATGCAATGTCATGGCCATTTATTTGCATCTTTGTTTCAATGTGTAATATAGCTGATCAACATTTCAGACACATTTTAAGCACTGGATGGACAGTGTACTCTTACTACAAGGATATCAGTATTGTTAAGGTTGTTCGCATAGCTCTCAAGATTTACACTTTTATTTTTAAGTCAACTCTGCATGATACAAACACTTCAGATACAAGAGTCAGTTCAATATTGCTTGCTGTTGTAGTAAGAGTAGTCAGTAACAGTTGCATGCCATTAGCAGCTAACAATTGCCATTGTTCATCTCTATAGTCCTAGGATGTATGCATGCAATTGTGTAGCTACTTACACCATATTTGCATTTCCTACACCAAGTGATTTTTTTGGTATTCAGGAACGTTAATAATTCCACACCTCATATGTATCTTCACAGTGCTCAGAGGGCTGAATCTACATTATACTAAGGTAAAGGTGTAGCTATGGAAGTGGAAGGAGAGGAGACTGATTGGATACAGAGAAGCCATTACTGCTAGTTACTTGGAGGAGATTGTTGTACAAATTACTGCACTATTTCATAAGGTATGTTTGTTTTCTTCATAAACTGCTTTCATGTTCATATTTTGAATGTATTTCAATATGCAATAGAAGAAAAGAATTTTGATATGTATGCAGTTTTAAAAAATCACTGCTGGTATACTGCACATTTTCAGTTCTTTCTGTGTTTTCCAAGTTAATATGGTTAAATCACAGCATTGTGTTATTGTTTGCTATTGGAATTTCACCAGGTACGACAGACAACTAATTATCATCCACTTCAAGGGGTTGTGCTTGTGTAGCTACCAGAGGTATTAGGCTTCTCAAATGGACCATAGCAACCTCCACAATAGTGGAGAGACCAATGGAATTTTTTTTTTAAAGATTTTATTAGATTTTAGCTAAACAAATTGATTGTGACAATAATTGTATTTAGAAATTTGTAAGCATAAAAAAATATGAACAAGAGCAAACAAAAACAAATATTTACAAGAGTGTCTGCTAACAATGAATAATTCCAAAAAAATCCAATACATTACAATTGATATGAGTATAGCTGTTTTTGTTTATAAATCACTTCCTTGAAATTTGTCCATGTATTATAGTAGAAGGTGATTCTAGTAGATTCTGATTTAATGGTGATAATTTCCAGATAATATACTTTGTTTGCAATATTTGTGAACTCTTTGAATTAGGGTGTTGTTTCATTCTTCCAGTTCTTGGTTATAACTTTCCTCGCAATTGATAAAATCTGCAATTAAAGAGGGCATTTCATTCTTTTAACACAAACAGGAATAAGGGTATTAAAAAGAATTAATGACTTAGCTAAAACAAAGCTCTCCCCAAATAAAGCCTATACCAGTGGACATTTCTAAACAGTTGGACTTTGAATTTTTGCCTAGTTACTGTTAATCATGAAATCAAGCAGACATTTACACAACTGCTGTTGTCATTGCAGACATGTTAACAGAATGGATGTTAGGCCTGTCAACTAAATTGGAGGAACCAAGCAATGGGATATATTTGGTACCCCAACCGCATTCAATTTCTTCTCTCACATTATGAACCATTGTTTCTGGACAGCCCCGCTCAATGAACATCTGGGCCACAAAATTAAGTTCCATTTCTAAGTCTTCTATATTAGATGTGATACAATTAAAAGGCAAATGGTACGTAATTGTACTTCTCTTCTGATGGAAGGGATGGTTACTTGCATAGCGTAGCTAGGAATTAGTAAAATTACTCTTCCTATAAATCTTGGATTTAAATTTGTGGTTAACCCAATCTTTCACTAATTTCACATCCTATAAGTTTATTTCCTCTGTCCAAACTTGTGAGTAAATCTCAAAAAATCCATGGTCTGGTTTGTGTGGGTAATAAAATCATCCAGTTCATCCCTTGTACCTCTCCAAAGAATAAAAATGTCATCCAAAAAGCATAAGTACACTAACATTTTTGAATAATGTGTTGAACAGAACACATAATTCTGTTCCCAGTTCAGTAAAACCAAGTCTGTGAATAGGGGGGCACATGCCTCCCCATGGCAAAGCCACTGATCTGTTTATGGTACTCACCTTCATAGAAAACAAAGTTATTCTCTAACTCTGGTTCTAACATTTCCATAACTAGCCACAACTCTGTGTTAGATAAATATTTGTTTCTAGTAATGACTTCAAACACCCATTCTAAACCAGTTGAATGAGGAATCACTGAAAACAAATTTTGGATATCAATTGTAGCAAGCAACACACCAGGGTCATAATATTTGTCAGAGATCTTGGCTAGAAAATCCCATGAATCCACCAAAAGGTGATGGCTTAAAGGTGGTATAAATGTTAGTTTCCTATCTACATATACCACTATAGGATAAGTTTTTGAGCCTGAAGCTCCTACAATAGGCCTGATGGGTGCATCATTAACATCTTTGTGGACCTTGGGTATCCCAAAAATAGATGGTATAAAAGTCCTAGGGTTGCTTAAAAATTCAAAAAGGTTCTTGTCGAGAGCCTGCTGTAAGAAGTTGTCATCCAAGATCAAAGCAGTTTTCATACAGGCTACATTTATTTAATTTCCCTGTTCCTTAGTTGGTCTGACCTCCTGGGGGGAATTCTTTCTTTTGGGGGTAATTTTTTAAAAGCAGGAAATTATGTAATTTTTTTAAAAGCAGGAAATGATGTTCTATGCATGTACAATGCTTAGTTTAAATTCAGTGCAAAACAGAGTGACTTTATTCCAATGGAATCTTCCAGTAAGACAGAAGAGCTAAATCTTGCAACTTTCTGGAATAAAATTGGAGAAAACTCCTGTTTGTGCCATTGTTGGTGGTATTTTCCCAGATTTGGAGCTGATTCCTGGGTTTACTTTGATTATTACTTTGATTATTAGTTTTACCTGTCCTGGGATTTGATCCTACTTGTGAGTTTAGCTATTTCATGGCATACAGGATAATGGCATCCAGACCATCTGTTCCATGAAAGCCAGCGTTCAGAGATACAGGGAATGAGGTCATCATTGAAGCCTTATGGCACCATGGATCCTTCCTGCTTAACAGAGGCAGAGGTGGTATGTCAGCCAGCAAAAGCATATGGCAGCGGATGGTTGCTGACATAAACACAGTGGGTGGACATGCCAGAATAAATCAGGTGTTTCACTGTGTCACTGATCTGATTACAGCCACACTCAGGAGGGCATCTGTGGTAGCACAAGAACAGATGGTTATGTGGAGGGGAGTTCTGCTACAGAACCACCATTCACTGAAAATTAGCATTTCCTGTCCACTGTCAGAGATCCAGACAGCTCAGCAAAGGATTCACACAGAATCGTTGATGTTGCTGCTGAGGTGGACAGCAGGCCAAGTGGGTCCAAAGAAGAAATCCCAGGTATGCTTGCTATATAAGGCATGCAATACCATTATAGACATCTTTATGTGTTACTACTTCGACATCTGAAACCATCAAGACGTGTACCTTACAAGAGAGAGAAGTCCAACAAAGATTGTGTTGAGGGTTATGGTCAGTCTGATTGATTCTGAGGTGTTTATTTAAGGGAAGATAGGCAGACCATTATTCTCTTGTCCTTCTTTCTTTTTACTGCCTTCCCCCTTTTTCTAGGGAGATCAGAATTACCATATGAAAGACCACCTGCAGATGGTAAGCACAAACTTTCTTTGATTTTTAATAACCATTACTTAGATGTGTGTGAAGAGAGAGTAAATGGTTTTGTATTATTTTAACATCTGAAACTGTTTAACATGACTGTGTATAACCAAGTATGGATAATTTCCACTCACTGTTTCTCTCCTGCTTGTGTTTATTATCACAGGTGATCCTGACAGTGGCAGTGTAGAACTTATACCACCTGATGTCAGAGTATTGATAGTCTCTGATGATGACAATGGTGATATAGAGGTACAGTCAGGGGGTGCAGAGGTTCAGTCTGACACAGGTTGTGGCTTGCACATCCACTGGCCTTATTTTGCACATAGTCAGTGTACCCATTCTACTCAGGCCTCAGATATAGTACAGGTTGAGGGTGACACAGTTGATCAGAGTAGTGTGGTTACTCGAGCTGGTTGAGTCTGCTCATAGCCATCATGAGAACACACAGTAGAGTTGCTAGAGGTACTCAGAGGAGGCCTATTATACACCCTTGACCCGATGCTGTTGAGTCATTATGTGCCACCAGACATATGTGCGGGGCTATCTTGGAGGCACAGGCACAATCCCCAAGGGCCTGAGAAGAGATTGTGTGAATCCTAAATGTGGCAAATCTGACGTGTGTGACTGTCTCATTGATGTGGGTGACTCATTGGATAGGATGAGTGACATACTTGTTTGGGCAGTGTTTGTGATGGAACGTCTGTTGGGGAGGGCTGGCATCCTCGTGATCATAGAGCCGCAGCATTCTCTGGTGTAGCAAAAGTGGCCATACCAGATCTTGCTCCCATAGTAGCATCACTTCCACTGCTCCATCAGTGATTGAGGTGTCCACACCTAAATGTGGTAGGCCATGGGGTTGCGGTCCTGGATGCATTCATGAATAGACTCATCCAGCAGACATTGCTGATTTTCGGGTAGCACCCCCACTTCAAACTGGGGACATGGGAATGGCAGTTCAACTCCTGGCAGAAGCAGTTTGTGTTGTCGGGAGCAATTACACTAACCTGACAACTCGACCTTGCATAGCTCACACCTATCTAACATGGCAGGACATAGTGTTACCACAGAGCTTGATTGATACACACACATTTCACAAAAATTGCCCATACTGACCCACATCCATGCAAGCTAAGAAAACCTTAATTTTGATTGGGATATATCTCCTGTTAGTAGCCCTGAGATACTTCCTATTTTATTGAATGTTCTGTGTTTCTTACTCACACACGCTCACTACTTTGGTGTCAGCTTTGGCCATCTGCTCCACCCCCACCCCATGCAAATGATAATGACTGTGCCATACATTTTGTTCATTTGGGTTTGACTTGGGATCACATACATGTCTGATGCACAGACACATTTGTTCAAGGGAGTCTTTCTCAGTATGTTGGTTATAAGCATAGAACATAACAGGATTGTGGATGTTTCTGTAAATACTCATTTTGGAAGGCTTTTTCTTTCATTTAGTATTGTACGTCATGAATTCAAACCTGTGATATTACATTCCTGCTTATTGCTGTACTCGTAAAACTGTTGATATAATTGTCCTGTTGAGTGTTTTGTGTATAGTGGGTAAGTGACTGGCTTGATGCCAGTTATTGTGAACAATGCATACTTTTATATTGCAGATACCATTCCTATAAGCCAAGAATGCCATTGGTGTATACCTCACATGGGTTCCGATTGAGTACATTTATGACTGACAGTATGCAGACAGTTTATCTTCTTATTAATTTGTTCATACAATACAGATTCCGCACTTACCTTGACATTGCTAGAGTTATGACTCGTGTGCTTTGGGGCTATCTCCATCTGAAGGGGTGGCGTAAGCCACAAAACTTTGGGCTAGGCTTATAAATGCCTTAGGGCAGATAGCCTAGTATAAACCTATGAACCTATGAACCTATGAACTATCCATACATAGGCATTTCATGGGTAAGTAAAGTCTGTGGACATTGGATGGCATCACTTTTAATATTTGTATGTGCTTAGGTTGTCATGTGTATTCCTTTGCTGATGAGAATGTGCACTGTCATTTGCCTCTTAGCCAGGACAAGGGCATATTATGCACTGCTATGTCTGTAAGCTATCTCTGCAGCTGGAGATTTTCCCTCAGAATCCTGTCCTGCATGGGCTGTAGGTGCTGGCCCTGTCTGTGGTCCAAGAATGTGTGGTCCAGGATCTTGCTGTCCCTATTGCAGCTGTTTTCCCAATATGATATTGTGCAACATGGCACAGACTGTGAGAATTTCTTTGCAGTACTGCAAGGCACCCCCTGATGTATCTAGACAGCAGAACTGTGACTTCAGTATGCCAAACACATGCTCTATGATGTTTCTAGTCTGAACATGGGCATCACCGTATCCTTTTTCTCTGGGGGTGTGTGTGCATCTCTAATGGGTGTCATGAACCATGGTTCTACTCATAACCTGCATCACCCAGTAGATGGCCTTGTGGAACATCACCCCAAGCAAACCTTGTGTAAAGCTACAAGGTGTGCCATATGTGTGATTCGTAGTAACTGCCTGGGTTGCCTGCACACTCATTGAGGATGACCCTTTGGGCATTACAGACAGCCTGGCAATTGATTGAGTGGAACACCTTTCTGTAGATGTATGTCCTTTCCTGTTCACCAGCTGAGGCTAGGGTTGCCACCTATTCAAATGCCCAAAGTGGGACATTTTTTGTAGAAACTTGCAATTTTGCAGGACAGACATACCCACGGGGAGTGCAAAGGACAGAACTTCACTGTTTTTGTCCAAATAAAAGCTTATTCTTGTAGCATATGAACTGCTTATGCTATTTCATATAATATTTAGGTGTTTCAGATACAAAATAACTGTTTTATGCAACTATTAAAGAAAACTTAGTAAATATTTTTTGCCTTAAAATCTCAGGACATTTGCCATTTTTTAGATTTGTTCTCAGGACAAAACTGCCCAAAGTGGGACTGTCCCTCACAAAGAGGGACAGGGGGTAACCCTAGCTGGGGCCTTTATTTTTCTGTGAGTGCAGACTATGGCCCCAGTACATCAGGGAAGTTTGCTACAGCATTAAATTCTTACATTGTTCTTACTCTGTCCTGTGCTGTGCATGGAAAGAAGATGTACTCACTTTCATGTTCTAGTATAGCATTAGAAATCGGTACAACATTCTGGAGGCTGAAGCCTGTGACACCCCTAGTGTATCCCCTGTAGGTCTCTGGAATGTACCAGTAGCTAATTGCTACACATACCTTAGTTTCCAGTGGTATAGGTTCTCCTCAAATTCTCCTGGGTCTGAGGTGGAGGAGGCAGAGGTTGCAGAGTTCCTGTAGTGTTTCCCTATCAACTTTGTGTTTTCTACTATTTCAATATCATGCAGTCTATGATATGTTAAATGGGGTCTGAACACCTTTCTCCTTGGATGAGGTCTATCAGCAGCATAGATTTGAGTCTGTTGAACATACACATGCAAAAGAGCAGCAGCTGACCCTTACATTGCTTTTTTTTCTAAGTGTGATGGTGGCTGTATTCCAGTTTTGGAGTTCATGACAAAGGGTTACACCATCTCTACATGGTTACTTTATAGCTTCCTGAATGGATTCACCATCTTGGATTGGTCAGTTGGAGTGTAATTCAGCTGCATATGCTTTTGTATGCAAACTCTGCTGTTTACCTTTATTTGGCAGCTCTACAAGATGTGTAGAGCTGTTTAATGAAAACAAAATAGTGTGCCATCATGAGCACGTCTCACAGTGCCAAGCACACAATAACATTGCGGAACTTAGCCATTCGTGAATCTGTCCCATTATCTTTTTTATCCTCTTCTATCAATTTTGGAGCTCCTCTAGCAATTAATATAAGTACTCCCATTCTCCTTTGTCCAAGCGTTTCTGCTGAATAACCATCCTGAAATCATTTCTTTGTCAAATTCACATGCTCAGCTATTTGAACTTTGCATTCCTTAATATAGTTCACTACTTTCTTTTTTGTACATACCTGTGAGACCACTCATATTCAAAGATAATATGGAAAGTGTGCCATTATGATAAGGTTATTTATTCTCACCTGTTATGTATAAGAGTTTTTTTTTAATATCTAGTATCAGTTTTTGTGTTAAATGCATGCACTAATGTTTAGCAGGTTGATCTTTTATGCAGTTGTTCCTTACCATATCCATTTGAACCTATGTCACATCTTACAGGACTTTTAATTTTAGTGAAAGCCATCAGGCACAAAAAAAGTACTCATAGAACACCCACATAACTTATAAGACCCATAGTACAACCCATTACATTAAGTGCTATCTGTTTTTGTCTTATCTTTGTTGAAAGCTTTCAGAAAACATTATCTTTTAGCCATTGAATAAAAAAATTGTTTTTATCGCTGTTACCAGTTTTTCTCCATAGAAACATGAGAAACAAATAGACGTTGCTTCAGCTACAAGTTTCTCATGTACCCCCACCCAGTCCCTCAGAGCCACATGCTCCAGGGATCTAAACCTTGTCATCACAATGAACAAAACATGCTGGAGGGATAGGTTCCTGACCCAGAGACTCCCCATACTCTGGAATAGACTGCCCATACATGTCAAGCAGAGCGCCTCCTTGGCGCTCTTCAAAAGGAACCTTGATGATTGGATGGGAGATAGGAAATTCACCCCAGAGATCACATCAGTTTCCCTGCTAGACAGGGGTCCTGGGAAGTAAATATTGTGGGAAGAAATATCCAGGGAATTGTTATGGCTAGGCTTGTATAGGCCCTAGGGCCAGTAGCCTAGTACCAACCTATGAACCTTTTCCAGATGTAGAAAATAAGTTGAATGCTTTCAGAAAACAATATCTTTTAGCCATTGAATGAAAAAATTATGTTTTTATCGCCGTTACCAGTTTTTCTCCATAGAAACATGAGAAACAAATAGACTTCGCCTTCAGCTACAAGTTTCTCATGTTGCACTGTGAGTATTTATTTGCTAAAGGAAAACCTTTTATTACATTCAGTGCTCTTTTATTTACTTGCTTCCACTTAAAACTTGCTTTTTAGTTCAATCCAAGGGCCATAAACCAATTCTGCTATGCAAAAATAAGAAAAAGCATGTCAATTTTAATTATATCATGCTTTTTTGTCCAGGCTTTCTTCTCTTTTTACATTGCAGTGTCTACTCTTCTTAAAAATGATCAAAAAGAAAGAAAGAAGAAGGAAAAGGACACCTGTTTACTTTAGTATGTCTATTACACACAAAAATAAGAAATAGATTTACTATATAACATGCAGTATATGTTATGTTTTATAAAAATACTGTTAAGAATAAAAATTGTTTTACTTACAGTTGAAGGCAAATAAGTTCAGTATTTCCAGATTTCCTTGTGCCACCATACTTCATAAATGGGATTGATGCTTTGTAATCCCACATTTATTCATTAATCCTTAAACATTGTAACTAGTTTTCTTCCTGTTGATCTCAGTCTCTCAACTCCAGTCTTTGGTCCATTTCCAGTGTACACCAGGTTCTTGTAGTCAACTCCTGTGCTTTTTCTCTGTCTTTTCAAGCATTTTCCTTTGGAACATTGGAAAAGGTTTCACTGACATAATCTCTCTATAAACTTTATTAACAGAAGACTAAGAAACAGAATCCCCTTCTGTTTGGTAGCTCAGGTTTTGTTGGATAAACTTTTGTATTTCCCTTTTAGCATGTTCTGCATCAAAAACTGACTTTGACCTTCCAGGAATAAATATGCTTGAGACAGCTGGACACGCAGCTTGAATCTCATACCTGCTTTTCGACATTCTATGAATGCTGGAATACATTTACTCCTTTTCTGTCTGGTGTACAGTGAGTAATCATTTTCCACACTCTACTGTATCCAATATTTAGTACTTTGTCCTTCTGCCACAGTTATGTTATAAACAACTTTCTGCTAGTAGAATTGCATCTTTACCATTAGAAGTCTTGGCTAATTTCTCATGGACAGGTTTGGAGCATACACACAATGTGCACTGTTTCAATTAACAATTCCTGCTTTGGAATACCAGTCCAGTTAATTATTTGTGCTTTCACAGAATTAATACAGGCTGTTCCTCCTAATTTCTCTGGTGTATCAGAAAATCTCAGTTTTTTCTTACGTGCTCTGTCCCCTAATTCTACCATTTTTGAAAAATCTCGTCTTTAGCAGTGTCATACTCAGACAGCCTTTCCTTCATTTTAGCCTCTGATTTGTGCAGTTTTATCAGCTCATTTTTTTTTCATTTTCCAGCCTTTTGGTATTTGAGCTGATGTACTCCTTCAGCATTTCATTTGTTTTAATCAGCTCTAAGCACATTTGACTTATTTTCTTCTCTAGATTGCTGGAAGTCATGTCTTGCAACAAAACTGGAATTTGAACTGCTTTTTGCTGAACAGATGCAGGATTCTTCCCAGCCAGTGTTTTCTCCTCATTGTTTGTGGTTGATTTTCCTATAGGTTATCTACATTTCTTCTTTACTGACATCCAGGCAGTGCAGTTACTAGCCTGTATTCATAATTTACCCAAAAAAGGCAAATTCACTAGCTCTTTTCTGAGTTTCTGTTTTCACACTGGGAGAGCTGAAGTTAAACAGTTACTCAGTGTGCAACCATCTATGAAGTCTTGATTCAGGAAAAATCTTGATGATTAATAGGGCACTCAGAAATTTATCCTGGACCTGACCTGCTGTGGCCAGTTGGGGATCTGATTTCAACTTTCCCTGTATCTCGCACAAACACTGTACTCACTGCCCATGCTATCACTGTTAAGAGTTTGAGTCATCTCCAGTATCAGGCAGTGGTATGTTTATCTTCACAAGTGACATACTATCTCCAATATCCACACAATAGTACATCACTTGTGAAGATAAACAGAAAATACCTCCAGTAAGTAACACCCATCACCAGTACATTTGAGTTGATGGACTCCTTCAGCATTTCATTTGTTTTAATCAGCAGTCCACCAGGATAAATAATCCAACTAATACAGACTCAATTCTTGTCTGGATGTTAACCAATAGACCAGCCCTCTCATCACATGCTGGCTGTCTCCAGATAGCCTCAGTGACCATTTCCCAAACTATCTACTTAGACAACGACCTAACCAAGTAAAACAAAGTATATACCAACAAATAAGAAACAAAAACATCTTAACCCCACTGACCTTATAAACATCCTTAAACATTGTAACTAGTCACCACTTAAAATGCTTCCCCTGGAAGTAGCAGTTGACTGTTTTAATACCACCTTTCTGACCATCCTAAATACACAAGCCCCTGTCAGAACCATTTGAGTTAAAACTATGCTCCATGACTAAACAAAGAAACCAGGTCACTACTAAAAATGAGGGACAAGGCCTGGGCTAACTGGTACAAAACCAGGTCCCAACCTGTACTAGAAACCTACAGGGAACTCAGAAATTAAGCAAAGAGGCTAATTAAACTAGAGGAAATAAACTATTACTCTGATATCCAAACCAAGCACAGCAACCCACAAAAATTGTGGACAGCTATAAACATTGTACTGCAGCCTGGCAAAATCAGTACACCCTCCCCTTCTACCAATAACAACCTAGAAAATATTGCTACACAATTTAATAGATACTTTACAGAAACTATCCTAGACCTGTCCAATAACCAAACATCCTGTCCTAACACAACTAAAACTATGTCTCCAAAAACACAGCCACCTTCTCCCTGCAGTCTGTTTCTACTGAAACAGTAAAAAAACAACTAAAGAAATTAAAATCAACTATACTAGCTACAGACAAGCTCCCTGCTGACTTCCTAAAACTACCAGTAGAGAGTATTGCTTACCCAGTAGCTATTCTTATTAATAGATCCATAACTGAACACTTAGTCCCCTCCACCTGGCAAACCTCTTACATCATACCACTTCTTAAAGGTGGCACATCAACAGATTTATCTAACTACCACCCAATCACAATCTTATCACCACTGTCTAAAATTCTTGAGAGAATTGTTCACAAACAAATCAGTGATTACCTCCATGCTAACAAACTTCTAACCAGTACTCAGCATGGCTTTTAACCATATCACAGTACTACCACTGCACTAATGTCATTTACAAATATTATCAACCAACATAAAACCAACAACAAGTTCTTAACTGTTATATTCCTAGACCTATCCAAAGCCTTTGATATGGTCTCACATAATAAACTACTAAACGTCCTAGCAGAATTAAACGTATGCCAATCTACCCTTGCTTGGTTCCAGGATTACCTAACTGGCCACCAGCAAGCGGTACACTGGCAAAATACACTCTCACTACTACTTCCAGTGACCCTAGGAGTCCCAAAAGCTCAGTACTAGGACCCCTATGCTTCCAATTATTTACAACCTCCATACCTCAACCCCACAAGCCTCCTTCATCCAATATGCAGATGACTCCACAGTCATATGTGCCGATACTAACTTACAGGAACTTCAGACACAAACTCAGCAAGCAATCCTTCCTAGAAGTAGAAAAATGGTTAACAAAGTCCCAATTAATTCTGAATCCCCAAAAAAACAAGCTCATGATATTCCATCCCACTAAAACAACCATACCCATGACTACATTTAGTGTTGTTTCATTAAATAACACCCTCATCACTCCATCACACCACACTAAAATTCTAGGAGTTGAAATAGGCTGCAGCATGAGATTTGGTATCCACATATCACACAGTCCGAAAACTACATAAACGACTTGGAACACTGTATAGGATTAAACACTTCTTCCCAGACATCACTAAAGCTACTATTGCCCAAACCCACCTGAGCGCTACCCTGCTCTATGCATCTCATATACTCTTAAACCTTAGAAAATCTGAAATGGCAAAACTAGAAACCTGTTACAATAAAATCGCCAGATATGCCACAAACTCGCCATTTAGATCACACCACTGTGCAGTACTCAAAAAACTTAAGTGGCTGGAACTCCCTCAACTCCTTCTCTTTAACCAGCTAACTACAGCCTATAAAATCTTCTACAATCCTGAAAAAACATCCACCCTGAGCCAAATATTACTACCACATTCCAATATCAGAAATCTATGCTACACCAACAAACCCCTTATTAAGACAGACACCCAAAAACCTAGATGATGAATCCCTCTTCTCCAATTACATAGGCAAATTCTGGATGGAGTACCACAGGACATTATATCCACCGCTTCCCTTAACCAATTTAAAAAAATACTAAAAACTCACTTAACTAGTAAGTGGCTGTGTCACTGCTCTGCTCCTGAGTAATCTGTCTGCCACAAAAAATATGAGTACCTCTACCTCAATTAATTCTAACGCCAAGCATTATACATTTAATCTATCTCCTACAGAAAATATGACTACTTCTACCTCAATTATTAACCACACCAAGCACGCTATGTTTTCTGATTTCAAATAACCACCCGGAGACTAACTTATACATTAACCTAGGACAAATGAATACTAATTAACCTTGCTAAGAATTACAAGCTTCTGATGAACTGTCTGTATATATAATGAGCTACCATAAAATGACTGTAAATCTGCATATTCTTTAGCTATGTTTATCTGTGTACATCATGTATTTGCTGTATTGTATTCTACTTGATGTATTCTAAATGTATGCCCCTTGTAGTTTCTATCATTTTCATGTATTTTGCCTACATTGTATGTTATGTGAAGCTTTTCTCCCCAGGCCTCCGCTAAAAAAAGGACATGTATCCAGTCTGACATTCCCAGTAAACAAATGTCAAATAAAATAAGTAAATTAATCCCAGTGAATGAATGCACAATACAGCATACGGTGGTATAAGACCTTTCCTTGTAAAACTTGTCTGGCTTGAAGCCCTGATATTCCTACATAAGGGAGGATACTATATTTAATGTTATTCAGTATAGCATAGTACAGTACAGTACAGATTTAACCAGCATATAGTAACCAAAACTTCACAGATACATACCTGGAGCAACTCTGATGGAGATTTTTGAAGCCTGCTGCAGGTCCACTCCTATATCCAACACCTAACCATGGGATACTGAAGACTCTAATCTCCCATGCATAGAGGGAAGGAAATCCTCAGTTTCACTTAATGGTGCTTTGGCCAACAGTCCACTTTCCCTCTCCCTAAACTCCTGTGCTACAGGTGGGCAGCACTCTCTTCTGCTGCAGGAATTGTGTCAGTGACGTAGGGTCTGACCTGCTTGTACTCCGTGTCCTGGCCACTGACAACATTGATATCATTAATCACATCCTTCTTCCAGGTACTCACACCATAGGGTCAGTCAGATTTCTCTTAGCTGAACATCCACTGAGTGTGGAGACTATAGGCCTGCAACAAGATCTCATTGTCTGTGTGAAAGGACTTGCTTTTGCAAATCTTTCTTGTGCTAGGGATTATGCTGTGTTTGGAAAAAATAACTTCCATGAGGATACAGATAATGATACATTTCGTATACACAAACTTATGCAGTGTACTGTCGTCTGTGGTGATGCTAGGTGTCCATAATGTATATAATGTTAGTAGCACACAGTTTAACTTAATCATAGTCACTCTTCATACACAGTTGTGATCTCCAACCCCCTTAAAGTGAAAATGTGGCCAGTATATGTGCTGTGTTCAGCCTGCTGTTGACATCAGCAGGGAAGGGCCTCCATTTGAACATTCTTCACAACATTCCTCTGTGTGCTAATTAACCGTGCCCCACCTTGCATGGGACTGTACTGTATGTACAGATACAGACCACAGTTACCAAAATTACATAACTTGTACACTGGCAGAGTCCCTCCAAGCAGTGTATAGCTTCTGCACTGGTGGGGGATACTAAATATGTGTACCATACAGTCATGCAAACATATCTGAATTGCCTGCCCTACAAGGGTGTAACTGCCCAAATTAGCTAC
This sequence comes from Protopterus annectens, assembly GCF_019279795.1. Taxonomy (NCBI): domain Eukaryota; kingdom Metazoa; phylum Chordata; order Ceratodontiformes; family Protopteridae; genus Protopterus; species Protopterus annectens. The sequence goes on along the minus strand of NC_056729.1, from coordinate 1,435,684,140 downwards.
ATTGTCAAGCTTGTGGGGGTATTACATAACAGTTTGTAATGCAGCTACCAACAAGTGCTCACACAGTATCATATAAATAAAATGCCTTAATTTATTTTAGTCACCCTTAGTTGACTGGCTTAGTCCCCCTAGACTAACTGTTTTCAGGGGAGACCCAAGGTGGTATTTCTACTACTAAGGGAAATCTGACCTAGCATCAGGGAACTTTCTTTACTCTTTTCAGTAGGTGCCCTGCATCCACCTGAGCTATCACCTACTAAAGCAAATGGGACCTCAGTTTAACATCTCATCTGAAGGACTATGCACTCTTTCATCCCGGTGTGGGAATAGAACCCACAGCCTTCCACACCAAAGGAGAGTGTGCTACCTGTTACACCATTGACACTGCTGTGCTTCTTATTGCACTACTGACACATTTATGTACAACTGTGATACATAACTAATGCTGAATCTTAACTCTCAGCCCCCCCAAGAAAGCTCTCCTCACACTGACAGTATTACATGCATGTGAATAATTGCAGGACTGTGTTTAAACTACCATGTCCTGCTGTACTGTGTGGCCTTTACAAAAGAGCCTGTGCTTGGATTCATACAATAACAGCTGACACACCTGACACCTGCAGGTAAATTTCAGAATGGCAGTACACACTTGTTCAAAACTCTGTACTTTACAACATTAATGTTAAATTGCTCCTTCACACTTCCAGTCGTTTGACATTAGGTAAACTCCCCTTTTGATTGCCACACCTGACATGACTTCACTTATTACTTCAACTTTAGCTTACAAATGGTCCCACTCCTTTCATGTATCAAAATGGCTAGGCAGTTTGAAACACAGCACCTGCTTGGAGGTAGAACAGCTAAGTGAAAGGTTAAGAGTGTTTTACCTGATGAAGTTGATTTGTAGCTTCTCTGTTCTACACAGCTTGTACACCTCTTGTGATGAACTGTATTCAATTGCTACCAGTAATCTTTAGTAGCATAATGAGGATCCTGGCTGCAGACAAAGTTTATATTTCATGAATATGAGGCTCCAAGCATATTTATGCTAATGAGGAACCAACTCATGAATGTTACTGAAACACTCTTTATGAGTCATGCATATGGACATAGTCACTATAAGAGCCTCTCCTACTGTCATGCATCCTTGTGAGATCATGTAAAGTGCACTGAGCATGCATGGTCACATCACTGGCCCCAACAGGAAGGTTATACAATACGTTTTACAACAGCATTCTATGGAAGTGCTAAAGAGCAAATCTGCTCTCACACTTCATCCTTATCTGGACAGTATATACATTTCATGGCATGTTTCTCACCCTTCTACCACTTTGACATAACATTTCCTTTGTTGACATATGCAGAGTGTGCATGTTATCCATTCTGTGTGAATTTTGTCTGGGATTTCCTACTTCTTCCAACATCCTAAAGCTATGCTGGCAGGTAAATGTGTGATACTCTGAATTCTTCCTGTGTGTGTGCTGTTAGTAGCATACCTCTCAAGTGTACCTCACTACAAGGAAGGCTCCTCATTTTGGGTCTTACGAAGTTCATCTTCCTCGAAGTTCCATATTGAAAGGGTCTGCAACACATTCAGTGACAGGAATTTTTAACTGATATCCATGATAAATAGTACTGAATCACATTAATTAAGCAAAATAACTTTTCTTAGATAAAAAAATAGCACATCTTGACCATCCTATGAACGTCTCAGTTGAAGTTGTTAGTAAACTGTTAGTAAGTCTCTCACATTTTGCCTATTTGTTCCATGTTATGCGAGACAGTGTTCCTCATGTTTGGGATGTTGAGAGCCATGGTTAGCAGTGCAAGTCTGTGTGTGTGTGCGCATGTGTGAGCATGTGTACGCGTGTGTGAGTGTGTGTGTGTGTGTGTGTGTGTGTGTGTGTGTGTGTGTGTGTGTGTGAGAGAGCACGCTTGCATGTGATGTAATGAAATAGTGCTGTATTCAAAACTGATCTCCTGCCTTATTGCAGGATAGGCTGTGGCTAGCCCGACCATGCACAGGACAAAGTGGTATTGCAATCTGCATGCATCTCTAGACTACTAGGATTTTAATTTATTGTTTTGTGCTCCAAGTGCTTTCAGAAATGTTGCTGTAATTTAAATGTAATTTAAATGAGCCACATGGTTCCCATTGGTACTAGCATGACTTCATATTGCTGGAGGAATAATATGTTTTGGTATTTAGATTTCCCCTATGAAAGAATTGTTTTGCACTGTCCAGTTTGTTCTACCTTTATTATTTCCAGAAGTAGCAAGTCTGAGAAAATATAGGATGACTTTATGTTAGTCTTGTTTCTGTTGCTCTGCAAAACAAAGCAAATGTTGTTTCCAAAATAGTCTGCTGTAAATATATGTAGCCATGCCTTTCTCTTGTCATTATCTCATCCAGAAATAACCTTCCAGCCATGATTTATTACTTTTCCTTTTCTGCATCAGTTGCAAAGGAAATACATAATTAGAATAGTGAATATTATCTTTTAGCACTCGTTTGAATTATCTATGGCATCAGTGTCACTATCCAGAGCAGCAAGAAAAAGTCTTTAGCTTGCTGTTGAAGGGTATTTTGTTGCTGTGTTTCAGCATGCAAAACATGTTTTATTTATTTATGTATTTGTTTTTGTCTGGGGAGTGACACCTCCAGAAATACCAAATTGAACAAACAGTACATATAGACTTTTGAACACTGAGAAGACATAAAAGTAACATTTCTTTCTTGTTTATTAATTGATTTCAGAAGATTAAAGAAAAACTTTGCCGTAAACAACTTTGTCACTTGTTAAATATTAGATGTTTAGAAGTGAATGCTGAGGAGTGCTATAATGTTGTTGTTGTGTCTTTCGGCTTTTCCCGGTTAGGGGTCGCCACAGCGGAACTCCGGTCCGCTAATGATTGGCAGTACATTTGTACATGCCGAGTTGCCAGCTCTGACGCACAGCCTTCAATGAAGGTACACCCATTCTCGCATGTCTCCATACATAAGACGCTCTAGCTGAGAATCGAACAGGACAACGTCTTACTGTGAGGTGACAACGCTACCGCAGCACCACCACCGCAGTCTGAGGAGTGCTACAATAAGATTCCTAAAATGCTGCTAGCATAAAAGAGGGAGTCTAGGGCAGAGAATAAAATGTTTATCTGTTCATTTCTATTACCACTTTACTCTTTTTTCACATGGCATCATCTATATATTTTCTATTTTTCTGAACATTTCTCTGTTTCTCATTTCCATTTTTTTGTGTTTCTATTATAGAATTATAAGGGAAATGCTGCTCAGAAATGTCAACCACACCCATCCCACTTATGCATTCATTCTTACTGAGGCACAAAAACATTTGCCTCTGCACTAGCTCTTTACAGACTCCCCTGGGGTACTCACATCTGTCACATTGCCTTTTTTCTTTCACATACCATATGAGTTTCTGATTTCCAGTCCCGTACAGGAAAAGAAAGACAAAAACATAAACATATGCTGCAGTTAGGCTAGTTTTAAAGAATGCTGCCTTCTGACTTAAGTATGCCATAGGAAATGTAGAATTTTAAACCATATAAAAGTTCTTTTACAGAGAGATACTTTATTATCTTTGTTGTTTTTTGCATCTCCCACATAGCTTTCAACTTCTTGGCATCAAAAATCAAGACAAAGCCAAAAATAATGGGGGGACAAAGCCCTGTAATAGGGACAAATCTTATAAACTTAGAAAGTTATTAGAACAAAAGTTCTTGTGTTAAAATGTATTTTCTGAAGGATATGAAGTTTGAAATTCAAATGTCTGTGATTATTTAGTGAGGTCAGTCCTCACTGATTTGCCACAAAAATCCAGAAAACCACAGATGTTATGACGAAAATACCAAATATATGAGGCAAAAATCTGGACAGTTGAGAGGCATGATTCCCCCATCAAGCATTTTCCACCAGCTTACCTATTTGTTCCCTGTACCTTCTCAGATGATGGGTGCACTGGGCAGTAGATAGACCATTGTGCATGCAGCCATGAAGGGTAGATAACGTTACACCTGGTGTATGTGCTGGCCCCCTGTGGCAGCCTAGCATCTGTGAAATCCTCTACCATGCCCTGATAGTGTGTGCATGATTCTGTTCATAAGCTGAAATGCAACTTCTGTCTTATCACAGATCAGTAAATGCAAACATCTTTGTCGTACTGCATGCTGACACACCTACCACTGATAGCTGCCAGTCATGCTGTAGGGTGGGCTGACTCCCTCCTCATGGGATGGGAAGTCAGTGATGGCTGCTCATGCCCACCTTCGCTTGTCAGCTCCTTTGATATCCAGGTTGCTAATCAGTCTCAACTTGTCTAGATCCCAACCAGGGTTACAGGCCTTTGTTCCACATAGCTGGTGGGAAATAATAATTTTAATGGCAGATGAAGAACACTCAGTATATCCAGTCTGCTTATTTCCCTATGTACTGAAAAAACAGAAAATCCAATTAAAACAGAATCTAATTTATTATGTATTTTTCACATCACAAGGATTCTGTTGTGCCTGCTCCATGCATTCTTGAATTATTTTACTATTTTCCCTGTCCTGCTTTTAGGTTAATGTAATCATCTACCACTTTTTATGTGAAATAATAATGTTTGTGTAAGCCACACATCTTAAATCTTCAAATTGTTCTCTTTTGTTTTCATGTGTTTCCTTTTTGAATGATGGCACACACTTTGGCTCAACTGTGATAGTTTAAAGTAATGTATCATTTTAGTTTTCTATCTTCTTTCTTTACTATCATACTTGGTAACTTATTTAGGCCTTTCTTATAAGACCTCTGGTATACATCAAGTGCAGTTTGTTTTGTCTCTGTCTGAACTGTCTGTATATGGCATATTTACTTTAAATTATGAGGCCTCCAGAACTGCACAGAATTGTTCATATGGGGTCTTACTAACTGCCTATACTGACAAAAAAAATCAGAAATCCAGTTTCAGGATAGGAGATTCAACTACAGTGAATCCTACTTACAGTCCTTAAGGTACTGTAGGAGACAACAACAGACAAAGGATTAGATAGTTTACCTAAACAGATTCCTAAAGGGGGCACAACTACAGACCCTGGGAATTATCGCCCCATTAGCCCGATGAGTCTGATATGTAAGGCTATGGAGCGCATCATCATGGACCTAATTAACAATATATAGGGAATCTCCAAACTCTGGATCCCAGACAATTATTTTTTGTGAAGGGTAGATCATGCTTGCTCAACCTGGTTGACTTCTTTGAGTCAGTCATCAGAGTTGTGGATGAGGGCAAGGCAGTTCATACAGCCTACTTCGATCTGGCCAAAGCCTTTGATACCATTCCCCACTCAGGAATTATTGATAGACTCACCAAACTAGGCATCAGCCCCTATATCACTAGGTGGGTTGCAAATTTTCTCACAGATAGAACCCACAGTGTGGAAGTAGCAGACTCCAAATCAGACTGCCGACCAGTCACGAGTGGAGTCCCACAGGGATCAGTCGTGGGTCCTCTTCTGTTTGGCATTTACTTCTCAGAAGTCCAAGCCAATACGGAGGGACTCTGGCTGACCAAGTTCACCAACGATTGCAAGCTGGGAGCCATTATTAACTCCCCAAGTGATCTAGACATCCTACAGAAAGGCCTCACTGAGACCAACGACTGGTGTCAAAACCATGGCCTAAAGCTTAATGCCAAAAATGGGTCGTCATTCCCTTTGGGAAAAACTCAGTTCCCATTAATTACCACATTGATGGTAGCCCACTGAACACTGAAGGTTTTATAAGAGATCTGGGGACATAGGTTGACAGCAACCTCTCCTTCGCCCACCACATTGCCACTGTGGTCAGAAAGTCCTTCTATGTGGCACATCTCATTATCAAGAGTTTTGCATCCAGGAAGAAAGAGGTCATCATCTCTGCCTACTCTGTCCTCATTAGACCAATCATCGAGTATAAAGCCCCATTTGGCATGCACCTCATTAAAAACCTGCAACATTTGGAAAGGCCACAAAAGTACCTCAAGAAGAGGATCCTAGGCCTTAAACACATGCCCTTCATGGACAGACAAAAAAAAACTTCAGCTTTTCTCTGTCTCATATCATCTATTAAAAGGAGATCCCTGCTTGACTTACAAAATCATGTCTGACCCTGCCCTGTTAGAAATGTTACACCTAAAGAAATCCCAGTCCCTCTGCACCACACACTCCAGGGACCTCAACCTCATTATCACAATCAACAGAACATGCTGGAGGGGCAGGTTCATAACCCAGAGACTGCCCATGCTCTGGAATAGACTTCCCATACATGTCAGAAATCTTGACGAGTGGATGGCAAATAGAAAGTTCACCCCGGGGATCACTCCAATGGCTCTCCTTGATAGAGGCACTGGGAACTAATGGCGGCATGATCCCAGGGCACTTCTATGTCCTTGGCTTGTAAAGGCTCCAGGGCCATTGGTCTAGTACACACCTATGAACCTATGGTAGGTATGAGCTGTAAAAGTAGTTACAGGCCTCTTCTTAGAGGAAGGATGACACCAGTAGTAGAGAATCCAAGAAACTTGTGTGAGGTGAATGGACAAGCAATCATGCATTGTAAGGATCACACCAGTTGCAGTCACTTATATACCATAGTTATTAGCGGGAGGTAAAGTCCATACCTTGACTGAGCCACAGTGAGATGTCAAATGAGAGTGGTTTTCTGTTCCCCATTGCCAATCAGTGAGTGGTTATAACTATCACTAATATGCATGGGAACCTAAGCTTCACCAATCAGGAGGAGGAGGGCTTGATCCTAATTTGCATACCCAATCTCAGGCTACTTTGCAGGGGAACCTGAAGTTCACCAGTCTTTGGGAAGAGACCTCAGTCTTAATTTGCATGCCCAGTTTCAGGCTAATTTGTATCCCAGTGTAGATAAGGTAATCTGGGGCTCCCTATACAGCTGTTAATCCTCACATCTAACAAATGCTAAAATGTGACAACAAGAAATTAACACTAAGTCTAAATGCATTAATAAATAACTTTCACCCTGTGGGCTTCATCAGGTTTATTTTGTTATATTGCTTCCTATATACACATATAAATAAAAGCAGGGAGAGCCTTATCATTCAGAAATCAGATCTTAATAGTCTGTAGGTATTCCCTGGTAGTGCTCTATCTAATATCTAATATGGGCCTTGAGCAAAATAGTACATCAGATATTTTTATTATTAATCAGTTCCTTAAGGCCTATAACTGCTTAGAAACAATATATCAAAATGGACATGGATGGTCATGCGATTTGCTTAAACTGTATATAAGTGATGAATGGGGACCAGTTTGACCCTGACACCACTGAAATGAATGGTGCACAGTGACGTTGATAGGTGTGAACTACTTAAATGAATGGAACATAGTGTTATTACCTAGTAAACCACTAAAATGAATTGGAAACAGATTATCCCTGGCACCACTGAAATGAATGGTGCACAGTACTGTTACCCACTATACCACTAAAATGAATGAGGCTCACTGGTGTTACCCAGTGCATTACTGCAATGAATAGCAGACGATGCTGTTACCCAATAGCCACTAAAATAAACAGATTGCAGTGCTGTTACCCAGTGTATTACTAAAATGAAGAGCACACATTTCTGTCACCCAGTACATCACTGAAACAAATGGGACATAGTGCACTTACCCAGTGCACACTTGATACGAACAGATCACAGTGTTATTACTCACTGCACTAATGAAATTAATACAGCACAGTGTTACTCAGTATATATCTGGAATGCATGGTGCACAGAGCAGCTACCCAATGTACAACTGAAGCAAGTGAAGCACAGTGTTGCTGCTGGCCACTGCACTAGTGAAATGAACACAGTGCAGCTCTTCTCAGTGCACCACTGAATGGAACTGAGAATGAATGGAAGACAGTGGTGCTGTCCAGTGTGAAGTGACTGGAACACAATACTGTTTGTTACTGCACCAGTGAAAGGAACTAAGAATGGATGGTACATGGTGGTGCTGTCCAGTATGAAGTGATTGGAACACGGTCTTGTTGGTCACCGCACCACTGAAATCAATGAAACACAGTGGCGCTGTCTAGTGTGATGAATGGAATACAGTGAATCTGTCTAGTGTGAAGTGATTGAAACACAATATTGCTGGTCACTACTCCAGTGAAAATGAATGAAGCAAAGTGGTGCTGTCCAGAGTTTTCTTTTTTCAGTTTACTGTGGTGGATACTAAGCATAGGTTGACTGATGTGCTATTCTGTTTCTGAAATATACCATTTTCAGACTTGCAGTCAGAATGTCAGCTGTACTAAATGTAATGCAGATAAAGGTCACTGGGACCACTTAAATCAGTTAGTTTGTCAGTTCTCTTACATACATACTGGATATGCTACAGATCTTTTATAAGCAATGATTTCTTTTCCTTGACCATCATAAGAAAACTTTCTGTTTATCCTATGTGCTCTTGTATTCTAACACAATAACTGACTTTACATTCTCCTCAAAATGATTAGGTCAATTATCCTCCAACCTTTAAGTGAATAAAGTATCCTGTATCTCTTTTGAGTGCAATGCCTTGTATCTTCAGTTGTTTCTTCTTGTCTTATATATCTTTTTTTAAATCCATTTCAACTATTTGGATTTGCTTCAAATAAACATTTTATTGTATTGTTTATCTGCCTTTCTTGTTCAAGACAATGCCAAACTGACAGGTTAGCAGTTTTCACACTCTCTCTGGGTCTATATCATTTCAGCAAATGGCCATATTGTCAAATGGCATTGCATTGAAAATGCAGTCCATCAAACCATTCTATCTGAGATCACATTACAATGGGATTAGGAAATTTGCCCTTTTCCCCACTGTAGTGCAGTCTCAGAGTTGGTGTATATAATTAGTGGGGGTTGCTGGGGTTTCAGGGAAAGCATTTTCGATATGTGACTATTCGCTGAAATGATTTAGACCCCTCTCTCTTGCTTAATCTTATGAAGGAAAATCACATTTGCCATTTTTCCAGCCTTCAGCGACATACCATTTTCCCATGAACTGTTAAAATATCAATTAATGTTACTAGCTGTTCTCTTTGCAGTTCTGTGGGAATTCCAAAGTAAATCTCATGAAGACTCACAGCCTTGTCTGCCTTTGGTCTTTGAAGTTCTTTTTTAACCCTTTCTTTAGTGAAAGGATTTCAGTTGACAGAATTATCCCTGGTATACCTTGTGAACAAGCATAATAGCAGTTTCTTCTCTTTGTAAATACTGTGCAGAAATAATTGCCTTTTATCATCCCTTTCTGCTTGACCTGTCCAGTTTTAAGCTTCAATACCCATTATTTTATGCATTTACCTCCTTTATGTACCTCACCTTTTTATGTCTGTCTTGGCTGTTCTCCCTTCACTTTGAACTTACAATTTTCTGACTACCTTTCCTGTTTCCACCTACTTCAGTGGGTATTGTCTGTCTTCTCATATCACATTGATAAATCTAAGAAACAGCAACTTAAAAAACAATTCCTAGAAAGTGTTATGGCCACAACTCAAAGCAGAGCTCATATTCAAAATCTTTAATCCAAAACACTGAATTTATAAGTGCTTTCATCTTTTTATAAAAACTTCTTCAGATAAAAACTATAAAAATCACATTTGTATTTATACATTGGTTGATTACAAGTAAAACATGCGACCACCAAGCCCCCAGTCCATTTTGATGCATTTAAAGCAACAGAATGAAAAATCCAATATGTAACTCTGCTTGAGTTGTAGCCATAATGCTTTCTAGTAATTGGTTCTCATATCACATGTTTCCTTATGATTTTCATTTGTTATTCTGTACCACAGTGCAAGTGCCTTAGTTAGTTTTCATTGCTTGAGAACATGGTAGTTCATAATTGTTTACCATTTTCATATAAAACTAATATGTTTCTGTTTAAAGTGTACCTTTTATGTTCCCCTGGATTGCAGTACTCCAGAGAATTTTTTTTTTAAATTTTAATGATAGTTCCTTCTCAGAGTTATAATGGTGTCACACTGTGAATGTTAAAGTAAGGTAGTGTGGGAGTGCAGGATAGTCCTCACTTGAAAAAAGGAATTTTGTTTTCTGCATAAATGGTGCATTTGCACAAAATGTTGCAGCTTTGAGCATGTATTTAGAGACTTTTTGTACTTGTAAGTTTCATACAATTGCAGCCAATAAATTGAGGCTCTAGTAATATGGCTTGAAGAAGACCTAGTAGACCCTTCCCCTATATTTCCTAAAAACTGGGGGTCAGTAGTACATTGAGCCAATACTATTCATTGTAAAAATTACTGGTAGTCCAGAAGAATTGGGAAGAAAATATTTGCCTTGTTTGCTTATGACACAAAGGTGTGCCGCACAGCTTGTCACCAAGATGAAATAGAAAGGATAAGAACGGGCATGGAAAAACTGGAGGAGAAGTCCTATACAGGGCCAAACCATACCTTACCATACCTTACGCCCAATGCTAGGCTAGCTACTGCTTGCATGCACCTGCTATCCACCCTCCTGTATGTCTCCCTCATATTCACTTCTTCTTCTTCTGGCTGCTCCCGTTAGGGGTCGCCACAGCGGATCAACTGTTTGCATTTCTTCCTGTACTCTGCAGCTTGCTCTGTCACACCAATCACCTGCATGTCCTCTCTCACCACATCCATAAACCTTATCTTAGGCCTTCCTCTTTTCCTGTTACCTGGCAGCTTCATCCTTAGCATCTTTTTCCCAATATACTCTGCATCCCTCCTCAGCACATGTCCAAACCAACGTAATCTTGCCTCTCTGGCTTTGTCTCCAAACCTTCCAACCTGGGCTGACCCTCTAATATATTCATTCCTAATCCTGTCCATCCTTGTCACACCCAGTGCAAATCTTAACATCTTCAACTCAGCCACGTCAAGCTCTGACTCCTGCCTTTTTGTCAATGCCACCGTCTTCAACCCATATAACATAGCTGGTCTCATTACCCTCTTGTAGACCTTCCCTTTCACGCTTACTGGTACTCGTCTGTCACAAATCACTCCTGACACTCTTCTCAATCCACTCCATCCTGCCTGTACTCTCTTCTTCACCTCTCTTCCACACTCACCATTACTCTGAACTGTTGATCACAAGTATTTAAACTCATCCACCTTCGCCACCTCTACTCCCTGCATCCTCACCATTTCTCTAGCCTTCCTGTCATTCACAAACATATATTCTGTTTTAGTCCTGCTGACCTTCATTCCTCTTCTCTCTAAAGCATATCTTCACCTCTCCAGGGTCTCATCCACCTGTTCCCTACTCTCACTACAGATCACAATGTCATCTGCAAACATCATAGTCCACGGGGACTCCTGTCTGATCTCGTCTGTCAACCTGTCCATCACCATTGCAAATAAGAAAGGGCTCAGAGCTGATCCTTGATGTAATCTCACCTCCACCTTAAACACATCTGTCACTCCCACCACAGACCTCACCACTGTCACACTACCCTCGTACATATCCTGTACCACTCTTACATACTTCTCTGGCACTCCCAACTTCCTCATACAATACCACAACTCCTCTCTAGGCACCCTGCCATATGCTTTCTCTAAATCCACAAAGACACAATGCAACTCCTTCTGACCTTCTCTGTACTTCTCCATCAACACTCTCAGAGCAAACATCACATCTGTAGTGCTCTTTCCTAGCATGAAACCAAACTGCTGATCACTAATCATCACCTCCCTTCTTAACCTAGCTTCCACTACTCTTTCCCATAACTTCATGCTGTGACTGATCAGTTTAACAGTTTAATCCCTCTGTAGTTACTACAGCTCTGCACATCACCCTTATTCTTAAAAATCGGTACCAAAACACTTTTTTCTCCATTCTTCAGGCATCCTCTCACTTTCCAAGATTTCTTTAAATAATCTAGTTAAAAACTCCACTGCTATTTCACCTAAATACCTCCATGCTTCCACAGGTATGTCATCTGGACTAACAGCCTTCCCATTCTTCATCCTCTTCATAGCTCTCCTTACTTTCTCCTTGCTAATCCACTGCACTTCATGATTCACTATCCGCACATCATCCAACCTTCTCTCCCTCTCATTCTCTTCATTCATCAGCCCCTCAAAGTACTCTTTCCATCTGCTCAACACACTCCCCTCGCTTGTGAGTATGTTTCCCTTATTATCCTTTATCACCCTTACCTGCTGCACATCTTTACTAGCTCGGTCCCTCTGTCTAGCCAATCGATAAAGGTCCTTTTCTCCCTCCTTAGTATCTAACCTTTCATGCAACTCTTCATACGCCTTATCCTTAGCCTTTGCCACCTCTCTCTTTGCCATGCACCTCATCTCCTTATACTCTTGTCTACTTTCTTCATCTCTCTGACAATCCCACTTCTTCTTCGCCAACCTCTTTCTCTGTATACTCTCCTGTACTTCTTCATTCCACCACCAGGTCTCCTTGTCCTCCTTCCTCTTTCCAGATGTCACACCAAGCACCTTTCTAGCCATCTAGCTTACTAGCTCTGCTGTAGTTATCCAGCTATTCGGTAACTCTTCACTGCCACCCAGTGCCTGTCTTAACTCTTCCCTGAACTCCACCTCACAATTACCCTTTTTCAATTTCTACCATTTGATCCTTGGTGCTGCCCTCACACTCATCCTCCTCTTCTTGATCACCAATGTAATCCTACAAACCACCATCCTATGCTGCCTAACTACACTTTCCTCTGCCACCACTTTACAGTCTCCAATCTCCTCCAGACTGGCACTTCTACATAAGATATAATCCACCTGTGTGCATCTTCCTCCTCTCTTGTATGTCACCCTGTGCTCCTTCCTCTTGTTAAAATATGTATTCATCACAGCCATGTGCATCTTTTTCGCAAAATCCACTACCATCTGACCTTCTGCATTCCTTTGCTTAACACTATATCTACCTGTCACTTCCTCATCCCCATCTGTTCCCTTCACCAACATATCCATTGAAATCTGCTCCAATCACCAGTCTCTCACCCTTGGGTACAGTCATTACCACTTCATCCAACTCACTCCAAAATTTTTCTTTCTCATCCATCACACACCCAACTTGTGGAGCATATGCACTAACAACATTCATCATTACACGATCAATTTCCAGCTTCATAAACATCACTCTTTCCAACACTCTTTTCACCTCCAAAACACTCTTAGCATACTGTTCCTTCAGGATAATGCCTACGCCATTTCTCCTCCCATCCACACCATGATAAAACAATTTGAACCCATCTCCGATACACTTAGCCTTGCTCTCCTTCCATCTGGTCTCTTGCACACACAATATACCAACCTTCCTTCCTTCGGTCCATCATATCAGCTAGCTCTCTCCCTATACCAGTCATACTGCCAACATTCAAAGTTCTGACCCTCACTATCACAGTCCTAGCCTTTACCTGCCTTCGGGCATGCCTTCCCCCTCTTCTCCTCCTTCGGCCAACGGTAGCCCGATTTCCACCAGCACCCTGTTGGCCAACAGTACTGGTGGCAGTCGTTGTTAACCCGGGCCTCGACCGATCCGGTATGTATATCTGTTCTGTTGTCCGTATGTATGATTTGGCAACATTTTATGCCAGATGCCCTTCTTGATGCAACCCTCCCCATTTATCCGGGCTTGGGACCGGCACAAAGAAGTGCACTGGCCTCCCTCATATTCACTAATCTCAGAAAATCAGACCTCAACAGCCTAGCATCATGCTACAACAAGATAGCCAAATATTACACCAATCATCCACATAGATCTCACCACTGTTTAGCTCTCTCACAGCTAAACTGGCTAGAGCTCCCCAAACTTTTATCACTTAATCAACTAACATTAGCCCACAAAATAATACATTCCCCCAGTAAATGCCCAGGAATCTCCCACCTACTCCAACCTAGTAATAATCTCAGATCTCTCAGATCTTCCATCAAACTCTTACTCAAGGTCTCCAACTCCCACAACTATCATGGCGACTCCCTCTACTCACACAAAATAGCCAAACTCTGGAACACTCTTCCAGAGACATTAACAAAAAAGCCGACTCATTATCAGTTCAAAGCACTCCTAAAGGAACACTAAAGGAACATCTGACTAATCATTGGCTGTGCTCTTGCTACTCCCCTGGATAACTACTAACCACTTCTATTTCTGCTCTCAACATAACTACTATCCTCTGTATTATTTTTTTTCTGTATTAAAATAGCACAGTTTTGGATGTGTGCAATTGCTTCTCTGTACTATTCCTGTATTTACTCTAACAATCATAGTTTTATAAATGCCTGTATTGTTTGAATCATTGTTGTATGTAATATTGTGGAGCTTTTCTCCCTGGTCTCCGCTGAAAATGAGTCCCCGGCCCAGTCAGACACTACCCGGTAAACAAATGTAATAAATAAATACATGACAGCTTAAGGTCAATGCAAAATAATGCATCTGAGAAGCAAAATCGTAAGAAAAGGCTGTACAGTTAGAGGGAAAGTATGCACTCATTCTTTACAGTTTTTTTTTTGCTTTTAGCTCTTTTTACTGTCTGTATTGCTACTACTTTCTGTTCTGATCCCCATTCATTGCAGTCATGGTGTAGGAAACAACACTGTACCCCATTCATTTCAGTAATGCATTGACTAAAACCACCATACCCCATTCATTTTAGTAATGCACTGGGTAACAGTACTGTCTCCCATTCAGTTTAGTATTGTATTGGGTGACACTATACTCCATTCATTTTAGTGCTGTACTGCGTAAAAGCATTATCCTCCATTCACTTCACTGGTGTATGGGATAACAGCACTCTGCATCATTCATTTCAGTATTGCAAGTATAAAACTGTGCTGCATTCATTTCAGTGGTGCATAGGATAACAACACTGTGCCCCTTCATTTTAGTAATGCAGTGGGTTACAGCACTATGCCCCATTCATTTCAGTGGTGCACTGGGTAACAGCACTGTGCTGCATTCATTTCAGTGGTACATAGGGTAACATCACTATCCTCCATTCATTTCAGTGGTGCATGAGGTAACAGCACTGTGCACCATTCATTTTAATAATGTACTGGGTAATACCACTGCGCTCCTTTCATTTTTAGTAGTGCATTAGGTAACAGCACTGTGTACCATTCATTTTAATAATGTACTGGGTAATACCACTGTGCTCCTTTAATTTTTAGTAGTGCATGGGGTAACAGCACTGTGCACCATTCATTTTAATAATGTACTGGGTAATACCACTGTGCTCCTTTCATTTTTAGTAGTGCATTAGGTAACAGCACTGTGCACCATTCATTTTAATAATGTACTGGGTAATACCACTGTGCTCCTTTCATTTTTAGTAGTGCATGGGGTAACAGCACTGTGCACCATTCATTTTAATAATGTACTGGGTAATACCACTGTGCTCCTTTCATTTTTAGTAGTGCATGACGTAACAGCACTGTGCACCATTCATTTTAATAATGTACTGGGTAATACCACTGTGCTCCTTTCATTTTTAGTAGTGCATGGGGTAACAGCACTGTGCACCATTCATTTTAATAATGTACTGGGTAATACCACTGTGCTCCTTTCATTTTTAGTAGTGCATGGGGTAACAGCACTGTGCACCATTCATTTTAATAATGTACTGGGTAATACCACTGTGATCCTTTCATTTTTAGTAGTGCATGGGGTAACAGCACTGTGCACCATTCATTTTAATAATGTACTGGGTAATACCGCTGTGCTCCTTTCATTTTTAGTAGTGCTTGGGGTAACAGCACTGTGCACCATTCATTTTAATAATGTACTGGGTAATACCACTGTGCTCCTTTCATTTTTAGTAGTGCATGGGGTAACAGCACTGTGCACCATTCATTTTAATAATGTACTGGGTAATACCACTGTGCTCCTTTCATTTTTAGTAGTGCATGGGGTAACAGCACTGTGCACCATTCATTTTAATAATGTACTGGGTAATACCACTGTGCTCCTTTCATTTTTAGTAGTGCATGACGTAACAGCACTGTGCACCATTCATTTTAATAATGTACTGGGTAATACCACTGTGCTCCTTTCATTTTTAGTAGTGCATGGGGTAACAGCACTGTGCACCATTCATTTTAATAATGTACTGGGTAATACCACTGTGCTCCTTTCATTTTTAGTAGTGCATGGGGTAACAGCACTGTGCACCATTCATTTTAATAATGTACTGGGTAATACCACTGTGATCCTTTCATTTTTAGTAGTGCATGGGGTAACAGCACTGTGCACCATTCATTTTAATAATGTACTGGGTAATACCGCTGTGCTCCTTTCATTTCAGTAGTGCATGGGGTAACAGCACTGTGCACCATTCATTTTAATAATGTACTGGGTAATACCACTGTGCTCCTTTCATTTTTAGTAGTGCATGGGGTAACAGCACTGTGCACCATTCATTTTAATAATGTACTGGGTAATACCACTGTGCTCCTTTCATTTTTAGTAGTGCATGGGGTAACAGCACTGTGCACCATTCATTTTAATAATGTACTGGTTAATACCACTGTGCTCCTTTCATTTTTAGTAGTGCATGGAGTAACAGCACTGTGCACCATTCATTTTAATAATGTACTGGGTAATACCACTGTGCTCCTTTCATTTTTAGTAGTGCATGAGGTAACAGCACTGTGCACCATTCATTTTGTTAATTCAGTTGGTAACAACACTATGTCACATTCATTTTAATGGTGCACTTGGTAACACATTGTGCTACATTAATTTTAGTGGTGCACTGAGCAGCAACCCTATGCTTCACTCATTTTAGTGGCAAACCGGGTGACAGCACTTGGACAGATGTATTCAGGATTCAAAGCAACTTCTGTTGTCAAACATCTGCAACTTCTGCCATCACTGTGTCAGTGTGTGCATATAAAGTGGCACAGCTATACTGTAAAGGGATCTGGAAGGGTGAGCATGACACAGCAGTGGTGTATGTCTCCTGCAGCACCTCTCCATGATTCTTACACTGCTATGGAACAAACTGGAACTATTGTGGACAGGCCAGAGACTAATGCATGGGGACAGAGTATCCGTACTGGGAACACACATGAGAGTGGAAAAGAAAAAGTGAATCCTTAATCATGAGAGCAGCATTACTGAGGTAGAAGTTGGATGTCTCTGTCCAAATAGGAGCAAATGATTTGGCTATGAAAGGGATAAGAGCAATGCAAGAGTATAATAAAATGGGCAGGGGATTGACAAGTAACATGCACTGTTACATCTTGGTAGTGCTGTCTTCACATGAAATGAGTGATAATTGATAAGGTGTTACAGATCATGAGGATCAGTGAATGGCTTAACAGTTAATACAGAGCTCAGCAATTTGGCTTCAGTGAAGACTGAGAATTTAATGAATCCAAAAGGAAACAAAACAGACTAAGGCACAAGTGGAACTAGAGACAGCCATTTGCGAGATACGTAAAATATATCTCGCAAGTATGAGAATTTACTTTGAAAGCTACAATCCTGCACTGCCATTATTGCTTGCCTATGTCTATAAAGTGATGTTAGATCTTAAGTCTCATTAACATTCATTAAACTATCCTAATAATGCTCTAAAAGAAAGGAAAATGATATAAATAAAGACAGAAGACATCAGTGAATTGTGTCAGCTAGTGATGTACATGCCAGAGCTGGCAACAAGATCAGTGGCAAACGTGATCAAACACAACAATTAACATACATAGATGAGGCATAAGGAGGATTGCAAAATATGAATCAAAGTTAATGATTACCGTACCCCACAGTTTAGGAAAACGCTACTTGAACTATGATGCTTAGAAGAACCATTATTTTGATATTGTGGCAATATCAGGAGCACAAGATACAGAGTAGAATGACTGGATGGTGATCTTAACAGAGTGTTCAGTTGCAAAGACTAAGTGGATAGAACAAGAGCTGAACAAAGACCCAAAACACCAAGTGAAACTCAATGCAACTTCACAGGCATGTAAAATAAAAATAAAAAAATCACCCCCGAACTGCAGTAATCACGGGAGCACACACTTCATTCTTAAAAACATAAAATTTAAAAAAGAAAAGACTTTTGAATGAATTAATGCATAGAACAGTATAATTTGAAACAACTGAACTATATTCCTAGCCTTTCAGAGATTTGTTGATATTTAGAAGAACCAAAAAGTGCTGGCCTGAATTTTGCAGAAAGAACATTGAGTATTAGATGGCTTCCCCGTTTGTCCCCTGGACTCAGTATTTCATAAATTTACTTTTCGTGGTACAGCAAAATAAGTGATTGAGAAGTAAAACTGTGGACTGTTTTAAAGATGTTCTTATTTCCCCATAGTACCCAAAGCAGATTCTTCAGAAATAGCTCCCATAATGCTTTAGCAATGTTTTTGTTCTATTCTAAGATCTCAGTAGTGCAAGCTACTGTTAACTACTATTAGCTTACTATTAATAGGTATATTTTCCAATGTTGTGTGACTGAGTTTGTATATAACATATGAAAATAGTTGTATTTAAACACTGTTTCCTTTTGGTTTTACTCAGTTTCTGAAGAAGTTCCTTACCAAAGTGAATAAAAGTGCTTAAACTGATGTGTGTTTGGATGTAATAAATTCTGGTTCGTGATTCCTGAGTAGCGTTTTATTTTTTTTTTATTAGTTTTATAGTATGCTGGTGGTGGCCACGGTGGTGCAGCAGTTAGCGTTGCTGCCTCACAGCAAGAAGTTCTCTGGTTCGATCCTCGGCTGGGGTGCCTTCTGTGTGGAGTCTGCATGTCCTCCCTGTGGTCACGTGGGTTTCTTCCTGGGGCTTCGGTTTCCTCCCACATCCCAAAGGCATGCTGTAGGTGGATTGGAATCTTTAAATTGGCCCTAGGCATGAGTGTGTGCGTGTGTGTGCTTTCCGTGGAATGTTGGGCACTGGGCTGTCAACTCGACACCGTAAAACTCCACTGCCAGTCATGAGCAGACAGGTGATCTGCTGTGGTGACCCCTAACCAGGAAAAGCCGAAAGAAGAAGAAGTTTTATAGTACCCTGCTAGTCCATTGTTTTGTATACAACAGTTAGAGGGTATGAGGGTGCAGTTCCTCACATGGGCTATATACCAAAGAAAAAAGTATATATATGTTAATGATTTTCTACAAACATTCTGGAATATCTGTTTGGGGAGTTTGCCTTGGGTGGTCTAACATTTGTTTTTCATAGTTAATCCCATGTGAGTGTGTGTATGTGTGTGTGTACACATATATATATATATATATATATATATATATATATATATATATATATATATATATATATATATATATGGTTCTTATCAGAAGCCTGCAAACACTATAAGAAGCCTGAAAAACAAAAACCTATGAACTAGACTCAAAAAAATCCAAAATCAAAAAAGCCAAAAACTGAAATCCTGAAAACACAAATGGACATACTGACGTCATTGTGGCTTTGCTATTGTTAGCCCTGTGGTGTTGGGTGGTGCTGGGGGTTCAGGTAAGTTCAGGTAAGTGTGCGTTAGTTTAGTGTTTTATGGGGCGGTTAAGGGAAAGTTAGGGTAGGGAGGTTAGATGTATGTACATTGACAAATATTGGGGTTAGGTTAGGGCTATTTAAGTTAGGCTAAGTTAGGGTGAGTGAGGTCAGATGTGTGACGATGATAGTGTTAGGGTTAGGTCAGGTGGTTAGTAGATATTAGTGTCTTTATAGTGACATATTAGCATTATTTGTTTTTTCATTTGTTTTTTGGGCTTTCAGGATTTGGAGGATTTTAAATTTTCAGTCTATAGTTTTTTCAGGATTTTGATTTTCAGGCTTTTAGATTTTTTCAGGCTTGATATATATATATATATATATATATATATATATATATATATATATATATATATATATATATATATATATATATACATAGACACACACACACACACACATATATATATATATATACATAGACACACACATATATATATATATGTATATATATATATATATATATATATATATATATATATACATACATACATTTTTGGGATATTTGGGGATTTGGGGTGCTTGCTGCCCATGTACCCCATATGATGAGTGCATGTGGGCTTCCCCGTACAAAACTCCCTTATTCTGAGTTGCTCTATTACATTACATGTAATGGATAGCTTCCAAGGTATTATGATAAAGGACTTGATATGTAAGGGACAGAGTTACGATTTCTCATTGTAGAAGGATTCTGTTGTATATCTTAATGCATAACCATTGCTTCTGCACTATTTCTTACATTCACATGAAAAGTAGGTTGGTACAGAAATTATGTAAGCATTGACATCCCATAAAAAGTGCGCTATGTGAATTTCATCAGTGCATTGATGTTCAGATGGGCATTACTAACTAAAATAATTGAACCTTATTTAGATAGTTGGACATCTCTGCAAAAGTACAAGAGCATAATGACAATCAAGTGCCAGAATGACAGCATTACATGAACATTTATTAAGTTTACCGCTTATCTCTAAGGCTGAGTGATCTTATCTTTAGTATTTTAAGAGATTTGGGGTTGTAGCTGTGCGGAGGGTTGGGTATCCCTACAGAAACACTTTGGTACTTTTGGTAGAAGCTGACCTTTTCCTGTTGCCAGCTTTATTTTACCAGTTTACCCCAGTGTGATGATTGTAGGTTTGAATGCAGAAAAGCTCTGCTCTCATAACAACTTTCATTGTTACTACCAGGTTTAGCCACTTTCACAAGATATATGATATCCTGTGCAACAATGCAAAAACTACTTGCAGATGGTCTGCAGCCAGTACACCAAAACCAACCTTTCTTTTGTCAGTATCCCATCCAGAAATCACTTTCTAGACATTTCCTTTTCCCTTCCAGATGGGAAGAAAACAATCACTTCAGAGAGGGTATTTCATTTTTTTTCATTCTGTCTTAGCACTTGTTAGAATGAAACATCTTTGGCCTCTGTGCCATTATCCAGTTCATCATGAATAGGTCTTTACTTTTGTCTACTTATTAAAGGCTCCATTGTTTCTAAGTGCCAGCACTCATTTTCTTTGAACTCTGGAGCTATCAAAATGAGCTAGCAGTAGGTTAAAGTACACTTTGATCATTAACTGTACACGATGATTACTTTGCAGATACAAAGATATAACATTTCCCCTTTCGTTTAACAAATTATGTCAAATGCTGAAAAGCTCTCAAATATCTCAGCCACTTTTAAATATTACACATTTGAAAGTAAATTTATAATGTTAGAGTAGGTCTTTGCTGTTTCTGACATAGATGGTGTAGGGCAGGAAAGCGAATGAAAAACTTGTGTGTTCAGTTCTATTATCATTTCACTGCTCTCGGGTATGTTACCCTGTATATTATATGCTCTTACATAGTGATTTCTTCACTTTGCTGATATTTGTTTTTATTTCTGCTGTATATTGTTCCAAGTGCTACACATTAAAGTCACACCCACAACTAAAAGAGGCAGAAAAAAATCTAGAAAATGAATCTAGTTATTGAATTATA
This sequence comes from Protopterus annectens, assembly GCF_019279795.1. Lineage (NCBI taxonomy): Eukaryota > Metazoa > Chordata > Ceratodontiformes > Protopteridae > Protopterus > Protopterus annectens. The sequence continues at coordinate 1,435,662,640 of NC_056729.1, read as the reverse complement.
TACAGCTAACTTAGATAGATGTAGACATTTTGATGGTAGATAAAGATCGCTTGGCACACTAGGGTCTGCTAATTTGTCTACATACTGGATAACCTGAAAATCATAATTAATCAACAGCTTCTTATTTTTATCTTTGACATCATAAGAGTAAAATGTTTGCTTAACATATGAAATACACACATGATATCTAGAATGAAATTTGACATGTTTTTCTTTGCTTTTTTGTCCTTCCACAACCTTCCACTTAACATGAACTCTTCTTCACTTGTCACCCAGATGACCCATTCATTCATTTCAGCTGCCAGGAGTCAGAGACAGGATAACCATAGAGAGAGAGTGTGTCATAATGTGGAAAGGCAGATTTTAATCCTTATCTCCAAGTCCTGATTCCAGATTTGCTGTTTAGGAAATCTACCAGTGAAGCAAACATCCCCACCTTCATGGTGATGTGCCCCTTCTTAGGACTCCAACTTCTGTGGGCATGCGGTGGAGCTCTAATTAAGCCATGCTTCACTTTGGAAGTAGAACATTACCTCTTGTGCAGGCCTACCTCATCCTGAATGGCACGCACTCTGCTATGCTGTCTGGTATCCACTGGCAACATGGCAGCTATACTCATCCCTGGCGCACAGCTTCCAAGACTTCACTGGACTGGTATGAGAGTAACAGCTTCTTTATTACTCTCCCTCTCCTCTCATCATCTCCTCCAGCACCAGGACCCTTAATCACGCCCCAGACACCTAGCCCATAGGCAGGGCTCTATGGATCCAGCAAAGAGCTTTTTTATTTGTGCAGTATCTCTGTAAATCATTTTCTAAACTTATAAAGAACTAAAAGCAGGTACATTAAATAGTCTGATTTCAAAGGACTGGTGACAAATGGATTTATAGCCACTTGTTCAAGGTTGCAGTATCACACACACACACACACACACACACACACACACACACACACACACACACACACACACACACACACACACACACACACACATATGCACACAAACTCACACATATACTAGTTGTCAACTATTATTAAATATATGGACATAAACATAAATAAAAAAATAAATAAAAGAACTGTGTTTATAAAGTCCATAAGGACAGTATGGTGTTTACAAAAAAAAAAAAATGAGAGCGAGTCAAACACTGGGGTCACCACGCATCCCCGGGGGGTCAACCAGGGTTGAAGAAATAGAAAGATAGTGTACAAATGATGCATCAGTTTCTAACATAGATGGTCAGTCACTTACTGTTAAGGCTAGCCTGTTCCAAAATAATATTGATAGTCGTGTAATGCATGTTATGTTTGGGCTGGAGAGACTCTGAGCATCTCCCACCAACTGACATGACTTTACATTAAAGAGATGCAGACATTTTACTGTGGGAACTACAGGCATTTTTACGATTTTCTTCTTTTGCTGGATGCATTGGGTGAGCCTATCAAAGACATTACTGAAACATCTGTATGTGTGTGTGTGTGTGTGTGTGTGTGTGTGTGTGTGTGTGTATATATATATATATATATATATATATACACACACATATATATATATATATATATATATACAGTGGATATAAAAAGTGTACACACCCCTGTTAAAATTAGACCAAAATAAATCATTTCAAAACTTTTCTCACCTTTGATGTGACCTATAACCTGTACAATTCAATTGAAAAACAAGCAAATCTGTTAGGGGAAATAATATAAAAAAATAAAAAATGTACAATAAGCTGGTTGCATAAGTGTGCACATCCTTAAACTAATACTTTGTTAAAGCACCTTTTTAATTTAATTACAGCATTCAGTCTTCTTGGGTAGGAGTCTATCAGCATGGCACATCTTGACTTGGCAATATTTGCCCACTCTTCCTTGCAAAAGCTCTGAATGTTGTAATTAAATTAAAAGGTACTTCAACAAAGTATTAGTTTAAGGATGTGCACACTTATGCAACCAGCTTATAGTACGTTTTGTATTTTTTATATTTTTTCCCCTATCAGATTTGTCTGTTTTTCAATTGAATTGTACAGGTTATAGGTCATATTAAAGGTGGGAAAAGTTCTGAAATGATTTATTGTGGTCTCATTTTTTTATATAACAAAAACTGCCATTTTAACAGGGGTGTGTACACAGTTTATATCTACTGTATGTATGTATCCTTTATCTTTCTCTCTCTGCATCACACAATTGATAATGTATGTATATGTGCGCATGTACATGCATTTCTGTGTGTTTAGAAATATTGAAGAACCATGAATGAACAGTAAGTAGCTATCTGATCCTAATTGCATGCACTCCACTACATTTTAGAGCTGTGTGTTCCTCATACCTCTAATCTGTCCAGATTTTGGCCTCATTTTTTTTTTTTTTTTTTTTTGGTGTGTTCCTCATAAGATTTGTGTTTTTTCTGGCAATTCACTAAAGATTGAAGTCATTAAATAATAACAGACCTTTGAACTTCAGGTTCTTTAGAAAACACATGTAACACAAAAACCTATTATTCTAGAACTTTCTAAGTTATTTAAAATCTGTCCCTATATTTGGGCCTTTTCCCCATTACTTTTAGCTTTGTCCAGATTCCTTGTGCTAAGATGTTGAGAGGTATGTTATTTATTAATTTCTTTCTTTCTTAGCTCATGTTTTAGTGATATTACTCAAGTATGATGACAGAGCAGGTTGTGGCTTGGAGTGCTTGTCCTTGTTGCCCTCTTAGTCTCTGTGAGCTGCGAACGTCCACTTTTACTCAGAAGAGTAATCAGACAATGCACATCTTTACTTAAAAGAGTAATCAGACAATGCACATCTCTACTTAGAAGAGTAATCAGACAATGCACATCTCTACTTAGAAGATTAATCAGACAATGCACATCTCTACTTAGAAGAGTAATCAGACAATGCACATCTTTACTTAGAAGAGTAATCAGACAATGCACATCTTTACTTAGAAGAGTAATCAGACAATGCACATCTTTACTTAGAAGAGTAATCAGACAATGCACATCTTTACTCAGAAGAGTAATCAGACAATGCACATCTTTACTCAGAAGAGTAATCAGACAATGCACATCTTTACTCAGAAGAGTAATCAGACAATGCACATCTTTACTCAGAAGAGTAATCAGACAATGCACATCTTTACTCAGAAGAGTAATCAGACAATGCACATCTTTACTCAGAAGAGTAATCAGACAATGCACATCTTTACTCAGAAGAGTAATCAGACAATGCACATCTTTACTCAGAAGAGTAATCAGACAATGCACATCTTTACTCAGAAGAGTAATCAGACAATGCACATCTTTACTCAGAAGAGTAATCAGACAATGCACATCTTTACTCAGAAGAGTAATCAGACAATGCACATCTTTACTTAGAAGAGTGAAATCTGCTTAATTTGTTGTTGTCAGGATGCTAGTGTATTTCTTTCAGCGTAGTGCCACAGCAAGCTGTCACCTGGCTACTTTAGGGCCTATTATTTCCTTATGTTGTCAATGTATAATTGTATTATGTCTGCAATGAAAACCATAACTAGATCATGTCTGTATGCTGTTAATCTCATCAAGATTGCTATAAGGAATAAACTGTCACCATGTTTAAAGCATTATTAACCATCAGAGATGGTACAGGCACAATTATATTGTCAGTGGTCAAAAGCATTGATGTACAGATGTACAGTCACATATCTGGGAGTGTTGTTTTAGCTTATTTGATTATTATTATTTTTTTTTTTGCATTTTAAATTGTCTTTATTGATTTATGAGCAAATATGGGATTTTTTAATATTAAAATGTGTTTTGTCTTCCTAAATTGCTAAGTTAAACACATCAGTAAAAATATGCCTATAAATTTCTTGATGGGCATCAGCAATTCTTTTTAAAAGATTGACATCCTTGAATATCAATACATATTAAGGGCTATAAAGTATCGTCACATTTTAGTCTTTAGAGGACTATGGTTAAAACTGCTCTAATACAATCCTTGATCATTTGCAGTTGTAAAAATTATTTTCCCTCTACAAAAAATAGCATTTAAATACAGAACAGCTTTTCTAGAGACATTAATGTCCTTCTCCATGCATATTTTACAAGATATCAGGCACTGTTAAAATAAACTGAAACCTGTCATTGCCCTTTGAAAGGCTGGTTGTACCTACAAAATCTGCTTGTCACTGTGTGTAAATATTGTTGACCCCACCCATGGTTCGTGTAAAATGTTAACTATGTTGATACCTGCTTCCACATAAGCTTTCTTCACTTCTTTGTAGCTGCATCTTATAAAGCCTGTACCCTTAGAAAACTGCTAGGAATTTCATAGTATTGATATAATAGCTTCAAAAAACATGTTCATCATAACTTAGACATTATATGGCAATGTAAGAAACACCATATTTTTAAAAAAATAATGAAAACTCTTTCATTACAACCCACACACATTTCTAGGCATCAATTGTATAACAGTTGCACTATGCAGAAATCAAGATGAGCAATTTCCTTGTGTTTTACCAGTTTTACTTATTAAAACAAAAAATAGATAATCTTTGTTCTGCTGAGTAGGGAGAAAATCAGCAGTAATTTACTCTACATACCTGATAATGTTTATGTGGTTTAGTTCTTTTGTAATAGGAGCTGATACCAAAGATGCAGATCATGGCCCAGCACACAGTCTTGAATGTAAATGTATATCTTACAGAATCAGAGAATAGCACATTGTGTTGTCTAACTAATACATCATTTCTCATACATAATGCTAGGTCTGCCCATAAAAACAATACACATAATTTGTAATACCTTTCATTGGTCTCTGATAATATTAGACGGTTTACAGTTTGTAATACTGCATAAAGTTCATGGGACACACTTAGGAAAAATGCATTGTAACAAGTTTCGCCTTGATCATTTAGCCGCAGGATATATAATTTTTCACACTGCACTTCTGTATTCTTCATATGGGATATCCTTGTTATAGAGGTACATATAATAGGACATAGGGCTTCCTTATTGCACTGGACCATAAAACAGTTTTATGGCTTACTGTAGGAACAGCTGGTTCAAAACCAGTCTTTGCTGCTGCACTGACTTCCTCTCAGATTCTGTGAAGCTGCAGGATCATTCATAACAAAATGTTTAAATTAAAGGTGCCAAGTATCACATGAACAGGTTAAAATATATGGCTATATGTAGCCTCGCTTTCAGATAGCAGATTCACTTGACAGTTGGATACATGATAAGTGGAAATGCTTGCACACATTTGGAAATACATTTCTAGTACTTGTCCTCTGTTTCACAAGATATATAATCGTGCTTTTCTGTGCAATACTACAACCTTTCCACCCTTTAAAGTTTAACTTTATACTTGAGTCATTTTTCCTTAAAGCAGTTCAACTCTTCCCAACATGATGCCATTTTGTGTAGGAACTCCATTACCACAGCTATGCCCAAGATATGTATCATGGTGTTTTACGAATGCTTGTGCACCTTTATTTTCCAACACTTCATTTATTATGACAACTAGGTTAACAGATTCAGTTTTATCATGAAATCAGTCACAGTCCACAGGTTAGTATCAGACAGGAAATGACAAGAAGGCATATTTGTTAGGTTCTCATTGTAAGTTTGAGAACTGTAAGTGTGAGTCATAGAAAACCAAGAATTTAAGTGCAATCGCAAGGAAATATATGCCAAACTCCAAAACTGTTGCATCTTCCTTCTTTTCTAAGGTACAGTGATGTTTGAGTTATTATATACAAGAAGTGGGGGTGTGATGGGTGGAGCCCCTTATCAGCAATATAGGGGCTTGTCCTCTGCAAAATGTGTTTTAGGTGTAACAGTGGGTTATGCATTTTTTCCATTATGTTTTGAGGATCACACTTTCTTTTCAGGAGTACTGGGAGCCACGTTAAAGAGTCAACATTCTGACAGGGAAATGGATTTATCTGTTATGGTACTCTGGGTATTCTGCGTGGACTGGAGTAAAACGTAATGCAAGTTGCACATAGACACGTGACAGGACCTGCCTTTATAACCAGTAACTATAGTGATTTCAGCCCACTCTGGTAACCATTTCCTATCTTCCTGATGAGGGCATAAGCAAGGGGGGCTAGGAATAGACCAGGCCTTGAAACATGTTTTAACATTCATTGTTGCTGAACACCATGGAGAATAGTCATAATGTAGTTTACAGAATCCTATGTCACGGCAATGTAGCATCATATCTGGGCAAAACTTTTTTTTTACAGATAAATGAAACATGAGCCATGTCCTAAGTTATCATTCAAATGGATTTTCATCATTTGGCAATGTAAACATTACTCATATAATACATCATATACATTTTTACTTTACATTATTGGATTAAATGATGTGCTTTTTGCATTATCATTCATGTACTATTAACATTTTAAAGTCAAATATTTAATATTGGGTTGGCTGCTTATGCTTTTGTAACTTAGTTAATATATCAATACTTCTTAATTTTTAGCAATTGTGGGTATGTTTTTAGGAATTTAACTTCCTGGTTCATCACTGAAATGAACTCTGCCCAGCTGGACATAAGATTGTAATAGTAACATAATTAGTAAAATAAACAGTAGCTATATGCATTTATTTGCTCACCAAAAACATATTTTACATAAGTAGTGCATTACATTTTGTATAGAGTAATGTTTTAGTCCATCAATATGCTTCTTATAACAGTTCTGGGCATCTAAAGTAACCTGAATGTAAAACAACATAGATGGTTAAAGTTACAATCTGCTAAACTTCCTCTAACCATCAGCTGTATCAAATACCCTCAACTTCAAAAAGGCATTGAGAGAGACACTACTGAATTCATGGCTCTGCTCCTGTCAAAACCCAACCTAACTCTCTCATCCACTTTTTCTCACCCCTCACTCTTCACTGATTTCCGCATACCTCATCTTCTTATTTCCCCCTCTTACACTTCCATCTCTAACTTCCTAATACCCCATCTTACTCTGTTCCCACTCCTTCACTTTACTTGTCTATCACTCTCAACCTTTCCTCTAATACAAGCAGCATACTAGTGTGACACTATAAAATACCCCAGACTCGTCTGATCTACATGCCCATTTATGTTTACACCTTCCTCAATACCACAGGCAAATATTCAATCTTTTGTTTTATTATCCTTCTTATTCCTCTTAGCTACTATCTTCTCCAACACTTTGTTTGGTAGTATTTTACTTTGCATTTCTTTTCTTCTCAGTTTTCAGAGTTTTTTCTGTGTTTAGAATTCTTTGTGTATTTAAATTTTTCCATACGGAGCCTTTCTACCTGGGCATCCGCTGAAAAAGGGCATCTGCCCAGTCGGATATACCCAGTTAACAAATGTCAAAATAAATAAAATAAAATAAAATAATGAGAGCTAAAACCTGTAGTCTTGGTTTGATTGTCTGCATTTCAATTGCAGACTGAGGGACTCTAAATCACTTAACCAAGCTGTTGTCTTTGGTTGACCTTAAAAAGTGGTCCTTGTGTCCAGTGAGTTTACCTAGTTAGCAAATTTTTATTTTATTTTATTTATTTATTTATCATTTGTTGACCAGGAAAGCAAATAAGAAGGAAAATGTATTTTGTACCTGATACTAGAAGTTTTTCATTATCTGAGCACATTTTGAAATTCTGTGCAACTGACTTTTTTTCTAGTGTTATGAAAGTGACTTGTCCTTGCCTTTCTTTGCTTGCCTAGTTTTAGGAGGAAGCCTGGTTTCCTCAGTGCCAAGTTATAGCTGGAGAACAGATTTTACTACTAGGGAATTATAATCATTTATTTATTTACTTACATCTGCACTCCTCTATTTGGGTGCCTGGCCCCTGGTTTGGTACTCTAATCTTCTGCTGTACATCACTACTGACCCACTCTGTCTTTTTCTCCCTATACCTCTGCCCCCCTGCCTTCTCAAACTCATATCTACTTAACTTTCCTGATGTCCTTATTGTTTCTGGTAGTTTTTCCAGGGGTGAAGCCCCACTCTGTTCACCCTCACCACCCTAGGGCTCACTTTGCTCCCCTATCCTACCCCCATTCCCACCCACCCCTACTTCAATTACACTTATACTCTCAATTCCCTCCCCTTCCTGCCAGCTCAGCCTCTCACAGCATACTTCCTGCCTGTACTCCTTCCTCATTCACCTCACTTCCTTCCCCACTCAATTACACTCCCTATACAAACTTTCAATCATCCCCTAACACTGCAACTCTTCTTCTTTGCCACTGCACTACTCTTATACCTTTCAGCCTTAACCTCATTTCACTCAAATCAGTCCTACCTCCCCAGCCCACTTAAAGGTTCCCCCACCTCTACCTCCCACACTAACCTATTAACTACTTCCTTCTCAGCTATCTCCCCGTCTCTCTTTAGTTTCCCCACCTTCAATTTTCACAAATTTACCCTCCTTCACAACCAAACAATTACCCTCAGACCCAGACCAAAACTCATCTTCCTCCACTTACCATATACTCCACTCACACATCTTACAAATAACCTTCTACTCTCTGGTGATATCCACCCTAACCCAGGCCCTCAGTCCCTTCATCATTCCTCTAATCCCACCCCTTCTGCTCACACCCCTAACCATACCTATACTCAGATACAACAAACTTCTGCACATAAACACCTATCCATATAGTCTATAAATATTCAAAGTCTAATTAACAAGATCTCAGAGCTGCATTCTGGATAGCCCATACAAACCCTAACATCCTTGCCTTGTCTAGAACTTGGCTCAAGTCTCACATAGGTTCATAGGTTCATAGGTAGGTGCTAGGCAATCGGCCCTGGGGCCTATACAAGCCCAGCCAAAAAGGTACCCTGGCTTTTGCCACCCAAGAAAATTATTTTCCTGTGCCACTGTCGAGCAGAGCCACAGAGGTGATCCCCGGGGTGAATTTCCTATTTCCCATCCAATCATCAAGATTTTTCTTAAAGAGTGCTAATGAGGAGCTTTGTTTGATATAGATAGGTAACTTATTCTAGAGTATGGGAAGTCTCTGGGACAGGAATCTATCCCTCCTGCATGTTCTGTTTATTGTGGTGACAAGGTTTAGGTCCCTAGAGCGTCTAGCTCGGAGGGATTGGGATTTCTTTAAGTGGAGCATGTCCAACAGCTCTGGGTTTGACATAGCTTTGTATGTTAGGCAGAGATCACCTCTGAGTAGGTGATATGCAACGGAGTAAAGCTGGAGTTTTTTTAAATGGTCTGCGTAGGGCATCTGTTTGAGGCCAGTAATCCTCTTTGTGAGGTATTTCTGCGGCCTTTCCAGTTGTTGTAGATGTCTTGTGAGGTACATACCAAAAGGGGTGTTGTACTCTATAATGGGTCTAATGAGTGATGAGTAGAGGGAAACAGTGACCTCTTTTTTTTTGGATGAGAAACCTTTTGTGATGAGGTGTGCCATGTAGAAGGATTTCCTGACTACTGTGGCGATGTGATTATCAAAGGAGAGACTACTGTCCACCTGTGTCCCAAGGTCTCTTATCACACTTTCGGTGTTAAGTATACTACCACCTATATTGTAGTTCATGGGTACAGACTTTTTACCAAAGGGGATGACAATGCACTTTTTGGCATTGAGCTTGAGGCCATGGCTTTGACACCAGGCATCTGTCTCTGTGAGGCCCTTTAGTAGGATGCCCACATCATTAGGAGTTTGGTTATGGCTCCTAGTTTGCAGTCTTCTGTGAACTTCATTAGCCAAAGACCTTCTGTGTTAGCCTGTACTTCAGAGAAGTAGATACCAAACAGGAGAGGACCCAGGACTGAACCCTGTGGTACTCCACTTGTCACTGGTCTGAAGTTGGATTTGCAGTCTGGTGTGGGTTCTGTCAGTGAGCCAGTTGGCAACCCATCTTGTGACATAGGGATTTATACCTAGTTTAGTAAGCTTATCTATAATTCCAGAGTGGGGGATGGTGTTGAAAGCCTTGGCAAGGTCTAGATAGGCTTTGTGAACCACCTTACCCTTGTCTACGGCTTTGGTGACTGCTTCAAAGAAGTCTGTCAGGTTTATGAGACATGATCTGCCTTTTACAAACCTGAACTGCGTAGGATACAGAGTTTGGAGATTACCAATGTCTTTGTTTATATGTTCCATGATGATACATTCCATGGCCTTGCAGACCAGGCTCGTCAGGCTAATGGGGTGGTAGTTCCCGGGGTCCATGGTGGCTCCCCCCTTGTGGAGTGGGATAACCGTTGCTGTGTGCCATTCAACAGGCACAAAGCCTGAGGTGAGGCTAAGATTGAACATGGTACTTAGGTGGGGTGCCAGTTCGTTCTGTAGTTCGTGTAGAACGCAGCCTGGGATGTTGTCTGGTCCCATGGATGCTGTATTCTTGGCTTTGGAGAGTGTGGTTTTTACCTGTCCAGCTGTGATTACAGGAACTTTACATTCTTCCGGTATAGAGATGGGCTCTTTAGGGGGTGAGAGGGGCGGTAAAGTTAGCACTGAACCTATTTGCCAGGATGTTGGCAATATCAGTTGGGTCTGTATATTTAGTGCCATTGTGCTGTAACTCAGAGCAGATCTGAGTGTTGCCATTGAGATTCTTGACATAGCTATAGAATGCTTTGTGGTTGTCTTTAGAATCAGTGGTGAGTTTGTTTTCGTAACTAGCTTTGGAGGATTTTATCAAGGATCACAGCTTCTTACTGAGGCTGACCAGGGAGCTCCTCCACTCGTGGGATTTTACTCTCTTTTGCAAGAGTTTTTTCCTTCTGTTGTACAGTTTGTTTATGGCAGGGGACCACCAGATTGGCTTCCTTTTTTTGGAGGATAGCATCTTGGTTCTGTTTGGGATAGCACGATCCACGCACTCATGTAAGTGCTTATAAAGTGCAATTGTGTATGATTCAGTAGTCGTAACTGTATTGTCCATCTGTATGGGTGTCATAAAGTTCAGCACTTCTGTCTTAAGAAGCATGAAGTTGGCTTTGGAGAAATTTTTTACCATGGTTTCCTTAATGGGGGGTGGAGGCAGGATGTGGATATCTAGGGTAATTAGCTTATGGTCGGATTGGACCAATGAGGCATTGACTTCAGGTGTGGAACACTGGTCACTCATATTGGTAATGACTAGATCTAGGATATTGTTGCCCCTGGTGGAGGTGTGGATAAGTTGTTCCAGGGCATTGGAGTTTATGAATTCCAGAAAGCATTGAAGGAGTTGGTACATGAGTAGTTTTCCCAGTTGATGGTGGGGTAGTTGAAATCGCCCATTATTAGGGTGCTTGGTTGAACCCTAATATTTTCCAGTACATCAAGAAAAGAGGAGTGGAAATCCTGGGGCATGGTGGGTGATCTGTAGCAAGCTACAATTTGGATTGCAGTTTTGCCCAGAGTTAGTTGCACTTGGATAACCTCGGCTGCATTATGCTGAGCAACTATTTATTTATTTTATTTTTTTTTATTTATTTAACATTTGTTCACCGGGAATGTCCGACTAGGTTCCACAGAGCCTGTTTTCAGTGGAGGCCCGGGGAGAAACACTCCAGATGCATGTCTTTGGAATGTGGGAGGAAACCGGAGTACCCGGAGGAAACCCACGCGAACACAGGGAGAACATGCAAACTCCACACAGAAGGCACCCCAGCCGAAAATCGAACCGGAGAACCTCTTGCTGTGAGGTGACAACGTTAACCGCTGCACCACTGTGCCGCCCAACTAGCCTGGAGGTGTGGATATCCTTAATGAATATGGACACACCTCTGCCTTTGGTGTTCTGGTCCAGGTTACATGACCGAAAAGTGTGGTATGAGTTATAGCCTGGTAGTGCAGGGGTGCTCTCTGGAGCCTTGAACCAGGTCTCAGTCACTGCACAGATATCGATGTTCTCCATTTTAAGGAGTGCCTCGAGTGAGTGCATTTTGAAATTTAGACTTCTAGCATTGAGTAGCATCACCCTCAGTTTTTGCTTGTCTGTTCCTGTTACAGTGGTGAATTTGTCATTTGAACTTTGCCTAAAAAAGGCACTATAGGGGCAGCAAGAGCCTTAGCCAGTATCCAGAATCCCAGAGGTGACAGGTGCAGGCCATCTCTGGCAAAGCATTGTGATCTGTTGACCATGTCATCCCAGGCAAACAGATACTGGATCCCTTTAGAATGGCACCAGAAACTTATCCAATTGTTGAAGTCAGTCATTTTGTCTTTGTACTGCGGCATCATTCTGGGTGATGGCAGAATGCTACTCAGGGTTAGAGTCATACCTGCCTGGGCTACAAGATCGGAGAGCTCTTCCATGTCTCTTTTCATGTAGTCCAGGGAGGTACGTCTCAGGTCGTTCACACCAACATGGACAATGACAGAGTCATATTTGTACTTGTTGTGGAGTGACCTGAGTGCATGGGTTATGTGGCATATCCTGGCACCCGACAGGCAGCTGACAGTAACCTTCTCCTTGTTTAGCCTGGTGAGTGGGACATTAGTGTGCCTGACTACAGAGTCGCCTGTGACTAGTGTGTTGGGTACGTTGTTTTGCCGTATTGGCTGTGGTTGAGTGGCACACTGAGTCTGCGGGCTATGTGTCATTTGGTTTGTATTGGGGGGTGGCGGTTGCTTGCATTTCTGCTTTGGAGGTCTCTGTTGCTTGAGCAGATTATTACTGAGAGCCTCCGCGAATGTTTTTGTGTTTCTATGTGTGGATTTTGGTGGTGTAGATTTAGTGAGACTATGTGATGAGTGTGGTGTGGTGCAAGTGTTTACCTTCTCCTCTTGACTGTCAAGTTCAGTCTTGATTGGAGAGAGCTTTACCTCCAGTTTGGCTAGATAAGTGCATCTCTCACAGGTTGTAGTGTTGGGTGGTAGGAGAGGGTTGTCTGTGTACATGAGGCAATTTCTACATTGCCCCAAGATGCCCAGATTCATCAGATAGACAGGAGAGAACACTGGGAGCTGACCCTTGGACATGCCTGAATAAAAAAAAACTGTTTTCCTCTAGATAAGTGAGGAAAGTGAGTACAAGAGCTGTTTTTCTCTAAGCAAGTGAGGAAAGTAAGTACCAAAACTGTTTTCCTCTAGGTAATGAGGAAGGTTGAGTGCTGTAGTAATTAGTAGGTTATTTAGTGCTTATAAGTTCTGAACAAGTGCTGATCATGAATAAGCAAATTCAAGTGCTAAAAGTAAGAATCTGTATCTGGACTAAACTAGTTACAGGAAAGGGGGGAAACAAGTGCAAATGTGGGCTTTTAAATCAGAAAGTTGAGAGAGATGGAAAAACTGCCCAAACGGCCAATACGTTCATAGGTTCATAGGTTGGTACTAGGCTATCAGCCCTAGGGCCTATACAAGCCTAGCCATAACTATTCCCTGGCTATTTCTTCCCACACTATTTACTTCCCTGGACCCATGTCTAGCAGGGTGACTGACGTGATCCCCAGGGTGAATTTCCTTTCTCCCATCCAATTGTCAAGGTTCCTTTTGAAATAATAACTACATTTTCTGGGCCAGTACCACTCCTTATGTGGTAGATAGGTTACCTAGTGTGTACCACTCCCACTGATAAGCTAGAAGGCTTCCCTCCCACAAAGAAAGCCTGGGGGGGGGGCTCAGAAGCTTACATACAGTCCTGGATACAGCAAATCTGAATCTGGACTACACTAGTTACAGGAAAGGTATATATATGTATATATATATATATATATATATATATATATATATATATATATATATATATATATTTTTTTTTTTTTATATATATACAGAAAAGTAGGTAAAACAGCAGTCAAAACAATTCAAATGCAGTGCAAGCTAGCACACTTGAGTATGTAGCAATGTTAGACCAAACAGTTTAAAAAATGCAATTAAATTAAAAATGACTAAAAACAATGCAGAAGGAGTCTATTAGGTAGAATGAGGTAAAGAGATGGGACTGGGGGGAGTGTCCCAGATCAAATCTACAGTGGGGGCGAGCAACTGCAAAAACTTCCAAATTTAAACAACAACACAGGAATAGGGAGGGTGGGTATGGGAAAACCAACACCTTCAGCAGAGATCTGAAAAACTATGCAGTGAAGCAAAAATAACAGTGCACAACTCTGAAGTCAGCCAGCAATGATATAAAATTAGTCAAACAACAATTACCAGTACACAACTCTGAAGTGCCAGAAAAATATACTCAGCTCTGTATATCTCCAGATAGTTTGAAGAGCACTCTTTCAGGACAAAGAAAGACTCCAGCAATGATATGCTATCACTAACAGTGATCACTAACAGTGAAATACTGCCACCTGGTTACAACATCTATCGTGCTGATAGATCCCCCAAAAAAGGTGGTGGTATAGCCATACTCTACTCAGATATCCTAAACATGTCTCCTGTCACTATCCCCATCCCCAACTTCCATCCTGCTGAACTTCTCATCCTAAACCGCCATCTAAATCCACACAAGAAATTAGCTGTCACCTCCATCTACATCCCCCCTGGGAATAATATACCCACCCTCAAAAATATCCTCTCCTGGTTTAGCCACAACTTAGACTATGAAATTCTCATTCTTGGTGATGTCAATATAGACTGGTCCAACTAAACTTACTAGTAACTCCCCACAATCCAGTATCAACTTACATGGTTTACATCAACTGCTTACATCCCTCACCCATTTCAACAAAGACCTATATTCCAGCTCCACCATTGACTGGATACTCACCAACTCTCCCCACCTCTACCATGGCCCATGCACCCTACCTGATTCCTTAAGTGATCACCTCCCCACCTCTATCCTCAGACACACCTCCCAGGCACACAAACCCCACCTATATAGAGACTGTTGTAAGCTCTCTAATGTCAGTAACACCCAATTTAACTCCATACTATCTAGTTTTGACTGTTCCATCCTTAAACACATCCCTCTTGATGATGCTGTCAGTAAATTTAATAACATTTTCCTAGATACCCTTAATTCCCTTGCTTCCTCCAGGAAAATTAGAATTAAATCAAACTGTGCTCCATGGCTCTCCAAAGATACTAGAGCCCTGATGCATAACAGGGATAGCACCTGGAAGGCATGGCTTAAAACTAGGCATACCTCCCCTTCTACATAAATACAGATAACTATTTAATCTAGTCAAGAAATTAGTCACTAAAGACAAAAAAATCTTACTACAACTCATCTCAACTAGACAACAGATCCAACTCTCGCAATTTCTGGACTACTCTTAACAAAATACTCTACCCTGACAACACTTCTAACCCCTCATCCTACCCCAACAAATCTCATCTAGAAATTGCTACCCTACTCAACAAACACTTCATTGACACTATCCAAAACCTCACTTCCTCTAACACTAACACTGCAACTACCACTACCCCCATCAACCCGCATAACCAGAATCTCTTCTCATTTTAAACCTGTGTCAACTTCTTACATTAAATCCCTTCTTCTAAAGCTTAAACCATGTTCTTCCTCTACCGATAACCTACCTCCTACATTTCTCAAACTTGCTGCAGAATCTATGACCTATCCTATATCCATTCTCATGAACAGATCTATACAAGAGGCTACAGTTCCTGCTATCTGGAAATCCTTCTTTACTATCCCACTGCATAAGGGTGGCAACTCCACTGATCCATCTAACTATCATACCATTGCCATTCTTTCTCCCATCTCTAAGATATTCGAGAAATGCATTCACTCACAACTTCTCAAGCACCTCCTTCAACACAACCTTCTCACTCCCACTCAGCATGGTTTCATTCCCCACCACAGCACATCCACCGCCCTCCTCCCTTCCACTCATACCATAGCCAAACCCTTGATAACAATCAACTAATATCCTGCCTCTTCCTTGAACTTTCCAAAGCCTTTGATACAGTATCTCACTCAATACTCCTTTCTAAGTTATCTAACCTCAACCTATCTTCTTCCCCCCTTGCCTGGTCCTCCAGCTATCTCTCTGGTAGGCAGCAATCTGTCAAATAGCTCTCCTTCTGCTCTCCCTATATATCTGTTCCAACGGGTGTTCCACAAGGCTCTATTTTGGTTCCCCTTCTATTCAACATCTTTACTAATGAACTCTTCACCTCTTGCAGACAATCTTCTCTTATACAATATGCAGATGACTCTATACTCATCTCCATCTCCAGTAGTATTACATAATATGCAGATGACTCTACACTCATCTCCATCTCCAGTAGTATTACATAATATGCAGATGACTCTGCACTCATTTCCATCTCCAGTAGTATTACATCATATGCAGATGGCTCTACAATCATCTCCATCTCCAGTAGTATTACATAATATGCAGATGACTCTACACTCATCTCCATCTCCAGTAGTATTGCACAATATGCAGATGACTCTGCACTCATCTCCATCTCCAGTAGTATTACATAATATGCAGATGACTCTACACTCATCTCCATCTCCAGTAGTATTGCACAATATGCAGATGACTCTGCACTCATCTCCATCTCCAGTAGTATTACATAATATGCAGATGACTCTATACTCATCTCCATCTCCAGTAGTATTACATAATATGCAGATGACTCTATACTCATCTCCATCTCCAGTAGTATTACATAATATGCAGATGACTCTATACTCATCTCCATCTCCAGTAGTATTAGATAATATGCAGATGACTCTATACTCATCTCCATCTCCAGTAGTATTAGATAATATGCAGATGACTCTATACTCATCTCCATCTCCAGTAGTATTACGTAATATGCAGACGACTCTGCACTCATCTCCATCTCCAGTAGTATTACAGACCTTCACACCCTTAATCAAAACTCCTTTCTATCCACAGAAAAATGGCTATCTGACAATCTTCTTATCCTTAACCCCAAGAAGACCAAGCTCTTGCTCTTTCTTCCCCGCTCACTTTCCAACCATAAATCTACATTTACTAGAACATCCTCCAACAACAATATCATAAAACCTGAATCACACACAAAACTGTTAGGCGTCATAATTGATGATGAACTCAAATTTAACTTACACTTACTGCAAGGAATAAAAACGCACCAGAAACTTGGCCTGCTCTATCACAACAAAAGATTTCTTACTCCAAATGCTAGACTCTCCTTAGCACAGTCCTTCCTCCTTCCCATACTCCTCTACGCAGCCCCAATACTAACCAATATACAAGCTACTACCATGAACAAACTGCAACAAACTTACCACAAAATTGCAAGATTTATTACTAACTCCCCCCCTACAACTCTCATCACTGCCTTGCCCTGAACTCATTACAATGGCTCGAATTCCCTCAACTACTGCTACTTTCTCAATTTCAGGTTATTCACTCCATTCTATACAGGCCTTCATCCTGTCAAGCTCTCACTACTTTTTTATCTACCTACACCCCTTCTAGAACCCTCCGCACCTGTAACCAACAACTTCTGAATGTAGATCATCCAAAGAAGAACATAGGCAAACTACAATACAACTGCTCAATAGCCCACACTTGGAACAAACTTCCTCTACACATACTCTCCATCACACACCCTGCACACTTTAAAAAGGAACTCAAACTTCATCTTCTCAATACCAAATCATGTCCCTGCTTAGACCCTACCTAATTTCCCCTTTATCCAATGGTGCTTCTTCTCTCTGAACTCCTGAAAGCATCTATACCTTCCTAGGAAGTCTAGGCAAGAAATCTGATCACTTGTATATAACTTGCTTGTACATACATCCAAAAAATAGTTCATATACTTATTTCTTTGTGATTATTCTCTTAGGGTAATCTAATTATGTTTGATTACAATCAAATTTGTACTAATATGTTTTGGAGTGAAACTTGGTTATGCTACTTTCTATTTTTGTTACCTATGAAATCCTTAATTGTTTTGTAACTGGAGCTTTTCACCTCGGGTCTCCACTGAAAACGGGCCCCTGGCCCAGCTGGACCAACCCGGTTAACAAATGCCAATAAATAAATAAACTTATTTATAATGTTATGCACATGCTTGAGTTCAGACACTTAAATGCACCAAAACTTGAACTTCGTTATAAGATTACAGGTCCATTATCCTATGCCTTCTGATGAAGAGTCGATGCAAGGCTCAAAGATCAAGATATGCTAATAACCAGTCTATATGCTTAGTATTGTACTGGGTTTGCTCTCAGTAAGTATTTTTTTCAGTTTTTCATTTGACTTTATGCTTCTCTGTTTGAAGATAGCTGTAAAAGCCATCTGAGCCTCTCTCAAAAACCTTTCTTCCTTCTCCATGCTGGTTATCTTTGTGGCTGTTATCTAATACATGCTAGGCATGGAGGGTCCACAATGTCATTAGCCATATTTTCTCCTGAGGACTCTCTCTACCATTTTAATTATCTTCCACTGTCCACTAAAACCAAATGTTCTAAAGGGACTCTTGTTATCATAAAATGGTGAAAAAAAGAGGTTTTGCTTTCCCCAGAAGGGTAGAACTGATTTGGGTGCATCAGTTTCAAGTGTAGGACTCTAGCACATGTCCTGTGGTGAAACTGGTGAAATCATTACTGTTATATACAATTTAAAGGAGATGGAGTTTGTCTTCCTAAGGACAATGCTATCTGATTCTGGATTAATATGAAAACAAAAGAGCTATTATGGATAACTTGATTAGTTTGGCTCATAGATGAGTGCTAGGCTAGCTGCCCTTGTGGGCCATTTTTAGTCTAGCTAATTTCGTAATCCAAAGGTAAGAATCAAACCCTGTCCTTTGCATTTCTGAGGTAAAGACCTTAACCCTTATGCCATCCCCCAACCTGGGGTTAATAAGAGTTCTTTACTGAGACCTGTTCAGAATTGCTCTTTCAGCAGGGAAGAGAAACTCTATACAGGTGAGTGTACCAGCCTGTTGCGCTAACCACCACATAATTAAAGATCATGTCTAAATGTGCAAAATTATGTTTATAAAAAAGTGTTCACGTGCATCATTATGCATGCAGATATTTTTTATACAAAAACAAAAGGTTGTTTTGCACCTATTTACAAATAAAACATTTTTAAAATTTGCTTCTGAACATAGAAATCAAAATGTGTTTGTGTTTACAGCATGAATATTCATTGCTGAGCAGATGAGACTTATGTCACTTTAGGTTCCAGGTGTAATTATACTGGATTAGCACAAGTAAGTAATGGTAAATTAGTTATGTAATTGCCAAACTGCTAAATTAACAGTTTGGCAAAAATTAATCTTTAGTTTTGTTGCTAACCTGTTAATTTAACAGTTTGGCAATTACATAACTAATTTACAATTACCTACCTACAGTAATCCAGCATAATCATAGCCGGAACCCAAAGTGATGTAAGACTGCCTGCCTGCCAGTTCATGCCGTAAACACGTTGGTACATTTTGTCATTCTGAAGCAATCTTTTAAACTTCATATTTTTCTTAAGGTTGCGAAGTGCACTTTTCTTACAAAATAATGTTCACATTTATAAAGAAGCAAGTGAACACTATTTTGTTTGAACAGAAAAGTTTGTTTCGCACTTTTAAACATGATCTTTAAATTTAAATTGCTGTTACTTTTACTGAACCATATTGGGTCAAGGTGACCCATTACTGTCAGTTATGTGAAGTTACCTGCAAACATTTATTGAAAGCCAGGCATATTAAGCATTGTAAGTTTGAGTTGTGTAGAAATGCCTTTGATACAGAAAGAGGCAGGTAATTACAGACCACAAACAATTCACTGTGACCTTTCAGAGGTTCAACAACCCTCAAAATGTAACATAGTCTGTTTCTTTAGCTGTTTGTGAAGGATGGACCAAGGATTTTTTACCTGCAGTTGAATTGCAAGATTTGCTGTCTGAAAGTTAGGGTAGAGGATTAAGGCTGTGAGCTGTTAATGAAATGATTCCTAGGGCACAGGACTCAATTCGCTCAGCCTCCATTTGTCTATTGTGTAACTCTCAGCAAGTCATCTGACCAGAGAACTGTGTCTGAAAAAGCACATGTGGATCAGTGCTCTATACTAGTTACCAAATGAGAATAGAACAAATAAACAAAAATGGACCAGACTATTATGGGTACTCCAAAAGAGAATAGCCCATAGGCCTGACAACTTATTGGTAGCGATGCATCGTAAGTTCAGTGAAGGTTATATGCTACTCTAACAGGGGATTTCAGAGATATGGAGAATATAGGTATTTCACATCCTGCCAACTATTTTAGTTATTTTCAAGGTGGGTAAGGACAGTAACAAAGTGTGGAATTATTGTCCCATTTCAATCTTGAATCTAGATAGTAAGATTTTACTAGAGTATTAAAAAGAGAACTGAAGGGTTTGGTACCATTTATAACTTCAGTGGCATAGGCAGGGTTTACAGCCAAAAGATCTAGTACTAATTATCTTAAAGAAGCAGTCTGAGAGATTTTTTGTTCTGATTCTGGTATTGTTTACATTTTTTATCTGGCTTTCTGAGCATGTCCCAGCTTTGGCTGCGGGGGTTGGGGGAGGTGTGCTTACAGTAAGTGTCAATGGTCTTTGTCAAATTCCATCTCAAATTGCAGTTGTACTCCCTACGGCTCTCACTAAGTCATTCATTAGTTTTACCTGTGTTTTTTATCCTCGGAGACCAGTAGCCTTTCAGGAATTTTATGACCTCACTTGTAACTACTCTGCAGGAAAGCATATGAGCAGTGCAATGCTAAAAACATTAGTAAACAGAGTTTTCTGTTCATTTCATTTCATATTTTATTTTGTTTGGATTTTGAAAGCTAACTAAGTGCTGTGATTTGCATGACTGCCACTCGCTTTGCAGAAAGCATCAGAATGAGGCAAGTTTCAAACAGTAGTAGAAGCAGTCTTCTTTTTTCATGTTTTGTTTTTTGATCTCTGAATACTAGCGAAGTGTAATGTTTTTCTGATCGGCTGTCAAAAAAACATGTGTGTGACACAAGCAATAGATTCATTTTAAAAAATGAAGTTCAAAACTTTTGTCACAATGGGAGCTGTACAGTATGACAATCTGTGATAGTTTTTTCAGTTACGCTATGCAGAATAAATAAAGGAAATAAACAGCTGCACAATTAAGATAAGCTTTTTGATGAGTTCATAAAAAGTAAAGACTGAGAGTCTTGCCTAACCACCTTCACCACAAACAATGTAATAACCTTATTGTGGGAACAATACATGCAGAGGAGGAATGGGGTTTAAAAGAAGGCAAGGTTTGAATGAGCTACGTAATGTTTGAATGACAATGACTGGGTAGATTATAAGTGATGTATAATGTTTGCAAATAAAATTATGTCAATATGGTTTGTGATGTATAATGTAGAATGTTTGCAACTAAAATTATGTCAATATGGTTTGTTTTTATTTATATAAATGTATGTTTGCCTAGTTCATACATTATAATTTAATAAACATGTTTCTTGTTAAAAACAAAACAAAACAAAAACTTATTGTTTGCTAGTGATTGAGGACTAAAAGTTCTGATAGGAACTGAATATTGATAATTGTGTTCACCAGAGGGAGTGAAAACAGGGCTACATAAAGTAAATTTAAACCAGGAGTTAGGTTGATGATGATGTAGTAAGTGGGTGGTGACAACTGGGAGGTATCAGGACAAGTTTCTTTTGATCAGAATTTTAAACTCTGAGATTGTCCCTTTAAGGCTTTACTGTATTAATGCAAGCACAGAGGAAAGAGGTAGTCCTAGCAGTGACAATTTTTCTTAGGTTTATAGGTGTGTACCAGACTAATGGCCCTGGAGCCTTTACAAGCCTAGCCCATAGAAGTGCCCTGGCATCATGCCGCCCAACGTTAGTTCCCAGTGCCTCTATCAAGTAGAGCCACTGCAGTGATCCCCGGGATGAACATTCTATTTCCCATCCAGTCATCAAGATTTCTCTTGAAGAGGGCCAGTGAGGTGCTCTGCTTGACATGTATGGGAAGTGTTTTCCAGAGCATGGGCTGTCTCTGGGTTATGAACCTGTCCCTCCAGCATGTTCTGTTGATTGTGGTAATGATGTTGAGGTCTCTGGAGAGTGTGGTGCAGAGGGATTTGGATTTCTTTAGATGTAGCATTTCTAACAGAGCTGGGTCAGACATGACTTTGTAAGTCAAGCAGAAATCACCTCTTAGTAGACGATATGAGACAGAGAATAGCCGGAGTTTTTTGAGTCTGTCCATGTAGGACATCTGTTTAAGGCCTAGGATCCTATTGATTAGGTACTTTTGTGGTCTTTCCAGCTGTTACATGTGTCTAATTTGATACATGCCAAATGGGGCATTATACTCGATGATTAGCCTAATGAGGAAAGAGTAGAGAAAGATGATGACCTCTTTCTTCCTGGATGCAAAACCCTTGGTAATGAGATGTGCCACATAGAAGGACTTTCTGACCACAGTGGCAATGTGGTGGTTGAAGGAAAGGTTGCTGTCAACCTGTGTCCCCAGATGTCTTATAACACCTTCAGTGTTCAGTGGGCTGCCATAGATGTGGCAATTAGTGGGAACTGAGTTTTTCCCGAAGGGCATGGTGACAAATTTTTTGGCATTAAGCGTAAGGCCACGGTTTTGACACCAGTCATTGTTCTCAGTGAGGCCTTTCTGTAGGATTTCTGTAGGTTTGAAAAGACCTTTGATTCCTTCAGCTGTGTCTACCTCTGGAAAGTACTGGGGGAGTTTGACTTTTTTGACTTTCTCCAAGAATTTTTTCTGTATTCATGGTTTTGTATTAGTCTCTCCCATGCTGACTAGTTTAACTAATGGGAATTTGTCAGGATGAAAGAAGAGGGAAATAATAGCCCACTTCATGGGTAGAAGTGAATTCCTTTTTGTTTGGAGAAAATTGTCTTTTATGGACAAGAAGCAGAAATATTTCCCAGTATGATGTTCAGCTTATGACATTTTTATCTGTTTCTTGGCTGAATGCAAACTTTGGAAAACATAGATGTTCCTGTTTCATGAGGAGGTCATGCCATATAAATATGAAAAGTACCTGTTCAGGGCTTCCTAAATATCTGTGGGTAAAGAGCACCCTAATGCAAAAAAAAAAAAAAAAAAAAAAAAAAAAAACCGATAGATGTACTGAATTTCTCTGTTAATGGGAAAAATACAACCAAGTCCCAAATTTGGACTGTCTGACTGCTGGAAAAAGCACAGCATATTTCTGGAATTTCTCTTTTTATGTCAAGAGTACTCATTCACTACAAGTTGTATTTTTTATTGAGAGCTCTCTATTTAGAATCTGTTTTAATTTGGATTCCAAAATGGTGGACAGCCTGTAAGCACACTGACAGTGCAGCTTCTGCATCCTATACTATAATCTGACTTCAAACCAGCACATTGCTTAGGAAAAGTATACTAAACATCAATGGATTAAAGCAGAAATACGAGTATTTACTTGTTTCATCTTTATTTTTCAAAGATTCTCTCATTCTGAAGGAAAAATAATTACTTGTTGGAAACAGAGCCCTGAACTGCATGGTGTGGATTCTTCAAGACTAACAGGCCTAATAAGAGGAAAGTAACAAGAAAAACAACTTTCATAACAAGACTTATCATTTAAAATTCTGCACTACTACTAGGACTCTAACTATACAAGATTAATGGAGAATCAGCCAGATCGGATGGAAACTGTAATCACAAAAACCAAACTGTCTGCAATTACTACTCCTGAGAAAGAAACCACTTCTAAAAGGCAAAAAATTAACAAGCAACAACAAGAAGCTGATAAAATGTCTCAAAGATTAAAACAGAAACAACCTTTAACACTGGAGAATCTGAAAGCTGCTTTACAACCTTTACAAACAGAAGTGCAGGGTTTCTCTCATAAGCTAACTACATTTGGCTCTACTCTGGACCAAATTGTGCTTAGGCTTGAACAAAATGAAGCTAAAATTATGGACAATAAGCTAAAAATAAATGAACTGCAACAAAAAGCACAAACCAATGACACCATAATTAAAGAATTACAGCAAAAAATGTTAGACTTGGAAGCTAGAAGCCGGAGAAATAATTTTATCATAAGAAGTATTCCAGAGAGCTTTGATAATTCACAACTTATTCCAATAATAAAAGAAATACTAAGCTCTCTTCTGGTAATAAAAATCTCCTGGATGAGATAGTGATCAAAAGAGCTCACAGAGCTATAAAGCATACACAAACAAGTGATTTTCCTAGACAAATCTATATCAGACTGCTTAATTCAGCACATGTTCAACAGATACTGTCAGCTTATAAGATTAAAAAGAATGTTACATGGAGAGCTCATAAAATTATGATTACTCAAGATCTTCCTTTACAAATTAAACAAAATCGACAGAAACTCAGCAAATTCTGCAATTACCTCATTGAAAATAAGATTTGTTTCCAAATGAGATATCCTGCAACTTTAACATTTTATTACAAAGAAGAAAAAATATCCTTGGAAACACCTGACCAGGCAAAATCCACCTTTTTGCATCTCTTCAAAGTAAATCCTGCCGGAGACAACTCTTTTCATATCTTTTGATCCAAAACAACATTTGGAAGGCTAAACAAGTGCTACAGCTCCAAAGAACTACAGGACAGAAGAATATATCACTCTTACAGGAAATTTTAAACAAATGGATGTGGAATGTGTTCTAAATAACTCCGTTTACTTGCCTGTAAAGAAAACCTCTTTGCTACACCGTAATACTTAAGGTACTGTCTTTTAGTAACTGCCTTTACATTTAAAAGTTACAAAGCTACCTAACACTGTCTGCATAGAGAAATGACTTTAAAGTGCATTTACAGCTTGCAAAAAAGAAGTGTTAAATTACATTTAAAAATGGTATATAACTTTTGATATAATAGTTTAAGTAGTGTAAATATTAGACATAAGTAGTTTTAGTTAAAATGTATACTCATTATTCTACTGGCATAATCATTGAGTTGCTTTTAAGTATGTCTATGAGCAAGGTACAAAAACATTCCTGTCTGTTTGTTCAGTTGATGGCATTGGTTAATTATTAACATATGAGTTCACAATGATGGTTTATATGGCTTTTGACAGTGCAGTGTTAAATGAAGATTCCAATACATTTAAAGAACACCACAGTTAGTTGCTGTTAGCAAGAATAAGGCAAATGTTGTTGAATTTTAAAGTGCTGCCTTCTTTAAATGTTTAAAATATATAATCATTATTCTGCTGACATAACCATTGAGTTACTTTTAAATGTGTCTGTTAGCAAGGTATAAAAACATTTTTTTTCATTTCTCTTTTCTCTCTGTTCAAGTAGATGGCACTGGTTAATTATTAATATATGAGTACACAATGATGGATCTATATGGCTTTTGCTAGTGCAATGTTAAATGAAGTTCCAATACATTTTAAAGAACCACAGTTAGTTGCTGTTAGTAAGAATAAGGCAAATGTTGTTGAATTTTAAACTGCTGCCTTCTTTAAATGTTTAAAATATATAATCATTATTCTACTGGTATAACCATTGAGTTACCTTTAAAGGTCTCTATGAGCAAGGAACAAAAACATTTTTTCCCCTGTTTGTTCAGTAGATGGCACTGGTTAATTAATAACATGAGTTCACAATGATTGCTTGTATGGTTTCCAATACATTTTAAAGAACCACAGTTAGTTGCTGTAAGCAAGAATAATGCAAATGTTGTTAAATTTTTTTAAATGATGTCTTCTTTAAATATACATATATTGTACTTGGTTTTTGAAAATATTGTTTTGTTAACTCTTTAATAACTCTTGAAATGTTAAGAATTATAATATGTTGCTGTTACTACAAAACTTTTTATAAAAGCTACTTTTCCTTTTCTCTCTATATAATATCTAAGGGTACAATTAATATAATATTTTAAGAAGTCTGAAAATGAATATGCAGTATATAAATAATAAAAGGAGCAGGATGGGCACAGTCTGTTAGCTGATGCTTGTTTGCATTTAGAATAGTATGGGTATTATTGACATCCCTCTGATATATATCTACTCTTTGTTAAAAATAATAGTTTCTTTTAGTTTCTTAACTCATGCACATTTACAAGTACAGAGGGATGGGTGGTTAGGCACGTATTTAGAGTTTAGGAGTATAGAAGTCACAACATTTATTCTTAAGATAAATACACTAACAGAAAAAGTTTATAACTGTATTTTTGTGTATCAACTAATGAGAAACTTCAACAATATTAATAAGAAATGATAACCATAGACTCTTGGAATGTTAAAGGGATGGTAGATAAAAAGAAAAGAAATTTAATCATGCACCTCACATACCAAACTAAGGCTGATATAACTTTCTTGCAAGAAACTCACTTAGATGACAAACTTTGGGTTAGGGAAAAGAAAAGAAAATGGGTTAAAATAATAGTTGCTGCAAATTATAGTTCTTTGTCCAGGGGAGTGGCCATTATAGTAAATAAATCCTTCCAAGGAGAGATTACTTCCTATGAAGCTGACTCAAAGGGAAGATGGGTATTATTTACTACTGAATATCATACTTTAAACAAACCATTACTCTTTCTTAATATATATAGCCCCTGCTCAAATCAACAGCTCTTCATTTATGAAATCTTTAATATATTAGCCAAATACCCAAATCATCTGGTTATTGTAGGTGGGAACTGGAATGCTTTACTAAATCTAGATAAGGATAGATCGCATAATAAAAACAGACAGTCACAATCTACCACTACAGCACTTGAAGAATTACAAAATACATTTGAACTAGTTGACCCTTATGTTAAACTTCAATATAATAAAACCCTATCAAGATTCACTTTCTTTTCAGCCACTCATAAAACTTGGTTCAGGATAGATGCTTTTCTAATTTCCTTTGCTTTCCTTTCTAACAAACTAAATTAAACTGTATCACCTAGAACTCTTTCAGATCATTCCAAACTTAGGCTTTTAATAAACTTTCAAGCTCATAAACAAAATATTTCCTATTTCAGTACCTGGACGTTAAATCCTAAAATTATACAAAACCAAGAAACTACACAAGAAATTCAGAATGTGCTAGCCCAACTTCAAAATGATTTTATATCCAATCAAATTCCATATGACATACAATGGGTGGCTAGCAAGGCGGTCATCAGGGGTATTATTATTCAAAAATCTGCATGGCTCAAAAAAAAGTATAACAATCTTAAGAATGAACTAGAGAGTCAAATAAACACTGCTGAACTAGAACTTCAGGAAAAATATTCTAAAGAACTTGAGGAAAAAATAATTGATTGGCAAAAACAATTACACAAACACTATTTAGAAAATATATCCTTCTTAGAATTAAGGTCAATATATCAATATTCAGAATGGGCTCAAACACCATTAAAATTCCTAGCTAGACTAATTAACATAAAAAGTGGACCTCCTAGGATCAAAGAAATAAAATATGAAGGACAGGTGAAATATAAAGATCAAAATATAGTGGACGCTTTTGAAGATATTTATAAGAAATTATGCAATATACCCTTATCATCATCTACAGACAGATTTGAGGATTTTATACATAATATAAACTTTCCACAAATTACAGAAGATCAAAGGAAACTCTTAAAATCACCGTTACATTTAAAAGAGATAAAAGCTGCAATAAACAAACTAATTTGAAGATATTTATAAGAAATTATGCAATATACCCTTATCATCATCTACAGACAGATTTGAGGATTTTATATATAATATAAACTTTCCACAAATTACAGAAGATCAAAGGAAACTCTTAAAATCACCGTTACATTTAAAAGAGATAAAAGCTGCAATAAACAAACTAAAATTAGGTAAATCCCCTGGACCTGATAGATACACATCGGATTTTTATAAGCTATTCATGGAACCTATCTCCAAAGTGTTATTAAAAGTTTTCAACTATATAATACAATATGGTATAACAGACAAATACTTAAATAACTCCAAGACAGTGTTGATTCCTAAACCGCATTCTGACCCAACAGATCCAGCAAATTATAGACCAATAGCCCTCATAAACACTGATCTTAAGATATTAGCCCATGTTATAGCAAATAGACTTAAGAATATACTCCCCTCTATTATTTCCCAACAACAAATGGGCTTTATGACAAACAGGCAAACAAGTGACAACACCTTCCTTTTAAATACCATTGTAAGACTACTTAATAGGGATAAATGCCCCAGATATGCCCTTACAGTAGATGCAATTAAAGTTTTTGATAGAGTAAACTTACACTTTCTCTTTAATATACTGCCTTTATATGGTTTTCCTCAAGAATTCATTAAAATGATCCAGGTTCTCTATCAGAAAGCTTCTACCACTATACAGGTAAATAAACTTATAACTAACCCTATACTCTTATCCAATGGTACAAGACAAGGATGTCCTCTTTCACCATACCTATTTAATCTTTATCTAGAACCCCTCCTTCTGTTTATTTCACAAAAAACCTTTCATCATATTCCCAGAATCCACAATACAAATCTTATATACTCGGCCTTTGCTGATGACTTAAATATATACTTCCAACTCCCCACTACTGACCTCCCAAAAATACTTAAAGTTATTGATGAGTTCTTGGTAGTTTCAAATTATAATTTAAATTTAAACAAGTCATACATATTTCCCCTCAATCCTATAGGGCATAAAGAATTGTACTTTCCTATGAGTGAGATCAAAATAAATTACCAGATAAAATATCTAGGAATAATATTTACTCCAGACTTCAAAGATATTATAAACAATAACCTACTAACTACATGGACTAGTATTCAAAACAATATGGATAGATGGAAGAACATTAATATGTCTCTACTGTCAAAAGCTAGTGTTGTTAAGATGAATTTTCTACTAAGAATACTCTTTCAATTAAATGCTACCTTTTTAAATATTCCCCCAAACTTCTTCCTTGCCATGGAAAAAGCTATATCAAGATTTTTATGGTAACCCAAATCTACCAGAATTAAATATGCAAAACTTGTACTCGCCAAAGATAAGGGGGGATTGGGTTTACCTGATTTTAAGCTTTACTATAGTATAATTACTATATACAGACTAATACAAATAATAAACTATGACTCATATATATATATATATATATATATATATATATATATATATATATATATATATATATATATATATATATAATTGGACACCCCAGTGGACCAAAATCTGGTATGAACAGTTGAAATCCCTTGGCTGTAATATCAAATCCTTACCATTCTTGAATTTAAACCTGGCTAGCATATACATGAAGAATTTACACCCACTAATTAAAAACATGATTCTTACAACACAGAAACTATTTAAATAATTGCAATTAGCTGATGCTTTTGCCCTTATACAACTGTTACACCTAAATCCTAATTTACTAATGAACCAGTAAATCTAACAAACTACCCCCTGATAAAATATTACACAATATGGGATATATACCAATGGAAAGACTCTAACACGGGGCAAATGAGATTTGAACTCAAACTTCTTATGAAATATAGTATTATCCTTAACCAACTTCATCATCTTATAAATGCTAAATTCTCACAAATACAGACTGACTTACAGAACATAGATTTAGTTAAATTAATACTTGAAAATCTTGCAATTAAAGGGAAAACAATTTCTAGGACTTATAAAATTGTAATGAGTGCAAAACATCAGAATTTTTTATTATTTTCAAACTATTGGCAAACAAAAAATCAGTCACTGACTGAAGAAAATAAGAAACAAGCCATTGAAAATACAATCAAATTCATTCCTTTCAAGAAGCTGTTATATACACAAATTGTGGTAAATAACAATCTATATTATACCTTATCTAAATTAAATAAATTAAATCCTAACTTTTCGCTTATATGTCCCCATTGTCCGGATCAAGCAGCTGATATTTTACATGTCATGTGGAACTGTACTAAGATACACAACTTATGGTGTTCCTTGAGAGTAAGATTAGAGAAGATGGAATATGAAAAATTAACCCTTACTTGGGAGACAGCTATATTGTACATTAATATCAATCAACTCCCAAAAATATTAAAACATGTCTTTATTACTATGTGTGCCCTTATTAAATTCTTTATTACAAAGAATTGGAATGTCATGTCACCAATTACATGGGAAAATTTTAGCAATCTTGCTATCAAATATATCTCATGTCACAAATTAATTTATTCAAAAACAAAAAAACGCTATTACCAAAAATATTTGGGTTACTTGCTAGATATAATTCTTGACAAATAAAATTTGCCTACAAATTGTCATGAAAAGCTAACCTTTAAATAAGAAATTAATGTAGTTTAACCAGTCTTTCTTGCATCTTCTCCCTTTTTCTTAGTATATGTGTAACTAGATATTTTCCCTAAACATACAAATAAATGGTCAAATTTCTATTTTTACTTTATATATAGACTATCCCCTTTCTAACTAGCCCTTATGAGACCAAAATGAACATAAGAATTCTCATACTTTACTTGACGATGTAGTAACGTCTTGTGTGTGT
This sequence comes from Protopterus annectens, assembly GCF_019279795.1. Lineage (NCBI taxonomy): Eukaryota > Metazoa > Chordata > Ceratodontiformes > Protopteridae > Protopterus > Protopterus annectens. Next base: position 1,435,632,270 of record NC_056729.1, on the reverse strand, counting down.
GTATATATATATATATATATATATATATATATATATATATATAGATATATATATATAAAATTTTCTCGGAACGAGATTGTTGTCTGTTTCCTTTAGAAAGGTATTTGTATTGTTTATTTGTGTTTTTGAGTTACCGTATTGTTGTTATTATTTGAAAAAAAAAATTGAAATAAAGAGATTTTGGAAAAAAAAAAGAATCTGTTTTAATTTTGCACATGAGCACACACACACACACACACACACACACACACACACACACACACACACACACACACACACACACACACGCGCGCGCACACACACACACACACACACACACACACACACACACACACACACACACACACACACACACACAAAGAAATAAATGTATACACTACAATTGTAATGGAATCATTATAATTACTGGAAATTACTTTAAATAAATAATTATAATTCCTAGATTTCATCTCTGGAAAATAGAATTCTATTTTTTAAAAATGGTAAATCAGTGTCCTTGATCATACAAGTTATTGTGCAATCCTATCCTATGGATGTCCATTGGAATGAGACATTACACCAAGGTCCCACCTACCTGAGTTAGTTACATCTCTTGTGGAAGTAAAAAATCCTATGATGCGCATCAAAAACAGCAGGGTTGCTTATTTACACCTATGTATTACAAGCACATACACAATATTTAAAACAATAAATATATAATTGAATATATTTAATACAGTCAACTTCCAACTTTTTTGCAAACAAAGCTTTAAACATATTAATATATCCTTCACTTCCATGTCTTTTTATACAACACTTCTTCACACCCAGTTTTTCACATGCATCATTTATATGCAAAAATGACATTATCTCTCCAATCTATCTGTTCCTTCTCTTCCAACTCATATAATCTATATCATAGATTTAGCATCAGTTTTTCAGTTTCAAAAATAATAGGTGTCTCATCTGCTTCATTATACATTTACTCATTCTTCCCTGTTTCCTCCTTTCATATTATAGTCAAATCCTGTGTTTTTTTTTATTTTCAAATAAGCCCTTAAAATTCTTTAATTCCAGTCTTTGTAAGTTTCCCAGTTTAAAACAACTGTTGCTTTCTTCTTATTCATCACATTTATTTATGTACTATTTGTTGAATGGGTTAGTTCCCCTAGACCAATGGTCTCTTTTCAGGGGACACCCAAGTAGTATTCTTACTGACTAGGGGAAATTTGGCCAGGACAACATGTAACTTTTCCTACTCTTTTTTTTCAAACAACTTTTTATTAAATAATAAATAAAACAAAACTTCTAAAACATAACATACTCATAACTATTTACAAATGTCTGTAACAATAATTCATTATACTAAGCTAAACTATCAAAACTTTTCAAGTAAATCACTTAATTTTTGCCAATATATGTGTGATGATAGGAGGTGCTGCCAGCTATGCCAGGAGAAGTAGGGCAGTGGATGTGTAACACATGCCAGTATAGCTAGCTGGAATTTTGTAAAGAATTATATGTCATTTGTATATCAAACTGATTTGTACAGATGTCTGTGTTGAAAAATGTATTTGTAAAGCTGCTTGTGTTAAAAATGTATCAGCAGTGTTCCCTGCTGGACAGCAAAGAAATGTACATGCATTATTGTAACTGTTTAAATGTATATATTATAACAAAGGATACTGGAAGAGAATAGGTTAATCTCAATCCACCTGACTTTGAGAAATAGTAAGAAAATTAAATTACTGGGCCTAGGCCATAAAAATGTTATCTCACAGTTTTGAATGCAGCCAGAGACAAAAAGTCTGTAATAGGAAGCTTCCTATATGGTCATTTGGGTAACTAATTGCTACTCTGAAAGGGTAGAGGTTTGAACTTGTTTTATGACTTCCAGGAGCTGCAGCAGATGTTAGCAAGGCTCCGTGTGTATTATAGACAACTATGTGATAAATCGTGACAGCTTCTAGCGATGGGGATTGCATGGGAACTAGACATCAGATAACCAGATGTGTGTGATGTTATTCTGTACAGAAATAATGTTTTAATATTAGAGGAGACTGAAGTCTCTGGAGGAGTCTGTTTCTTGGAACCTGACATAGAAGTATCCCTCACCTACTTCATCTTGCCTTGCTCTAGTAAGTGAACCAGGGAATAGTAACTTTTTACATTAGTCTAGAAAATATAGTGAGATTAGTTAAATACTGTTTTTTCTGTATTTGTGTGAATGTGTTCATCTGTGTTATTTTAATATTTCCTATGGTTGAAACTCTGGTGTTTAATGTAAATAGATATTTCATATTTTCATGTTCTTTTATTATTTACTATTAAATAGATTTAAACATTTCATTGTGGCTGGTCTTACAGAGAATATTTTAATCTCTGACAGTACTTATACATATTTGATTATAGCTGTGGCCACTCCTGAAAGCCTTGCTGTTTGGTCAGCATTACCATTTGTATTAATTTTAATTTTACTCAGTATAATTGGGTACCCTTGCAACAGCCTTAGAGTAGCTGGCCTTGGAGTATCTAGTGGAAGTATCTACCTTATAGTCTGGGCAGAAAGGGGCATAGCTAGTAAACCTGTACCAGCCTTTCCCAGGTAGGGGTTTGGGTTTGTGTGTGTGTGTGTGTGTGTGTGTGTGTGTGTGTGTGTGTGTGTGTAAAAATCAAATCTCAAAGTGTGTGTATGTTTGTGCGCGCATGTGTGTATGTTTGTCAGCTGCTTGGGACAGGGACACTAAACACTAGTTTCACAGTGAGGGTGCTGGGGGACTTGGCTTGGACACTTGACAGAGGAATTAACCCTGCAGCTGTGCTAATGGGGAGCCTTATTGGGACATGGGGAGAGACAGAGAAACAAATGCAGTCCTGGCTGACTGTGTTCCCTGTGTGCTCTTTAAGGAAAATTGTGCTTGATTCAGAGAGGTCTGTATCTTGAAATACTGAGAGTATCCATTTGTATTTCAAGTGAATCTGCCTCTCCAGTGTCAGTGGTGAGGATTCAGGCTCCTTGATTACTGGCCCAGAGTGGAGATGTCACAATATGTATTGATGAGTAACATTTGGTGTTTTCATTTTTATAGTTAACAGTTATACAGTTATTTTTACAGTCTTAGCTAAACACACACATTCAGTGAAAGAAAGGGTAGTTTTTCATTTCTAATTCTTTGTAATAACTTTCCTCGCTATAGCCAATATAGACCAAAGAAGAGGCACTTGTGAAGCTGGGATAGAATCAGGGATTGGGGCATTAAATAAGATTAAAGAATTAGCAATAATACAATTATCCAACCACAATGCTTGAGCAAAATTTCTGAATCCACCCAAAATTAAGTTGCTTTTTTACATTCTATTATCATATGAAGACAGCATCTAAAATGGCACTGCATCTCCAACAGTTATTTTTTTCTGATTTATATATTTTTGTGACTTTATAAGGGGTTAAACATCTCCATGTAGGTATTTCCAAGTATACATTTCCCAGTAAAGTGAAGAAACATATTTTCTTGCCGATTTTAAAAATAATCTTCTATCAATTTCTGAAAAAACATCATTACTAATTTTTGTTGAGTAATTCCAAATTGTCAGATCTAAGGTAATAAACTCAACTCTTATAATTCTATATATTGTAGATAAGACTTGTTATTAATTGAAATACTATTAATCTTCTTCTTCATCTTTCAGCTTTTCCCGGTTAGGGGTCGCCACAGCGGATCACCTGTCCACTCATGATTGGCAGTGGAGTTTTACAGTGTCGAGTTGCCAGCCTGGCGCCCAACCTTCCAGAAAAGGCACACACACACACATGCACTCACACCTAGGGCCAATTTAGAGTGTTCAATCCACCTGCAGCATGTCTTTTGGATGTGGGAAGAAACCAGAGCACCCAGAGAAAACCCACGTGACCATAGGGAGGACATGCAGACTCCACACAGAAGGCACCCCAGCCGAGGATCGAACCGGAGAACCTCTTGCTGTGAAGTGACAATGCTAACCATTGCACCACAATGGCCACACAATTGAAATACTATTAATATTAAAGAAAAAATAATATGGAGTAAGTTTTGATTGTTAATTCAAGGAAACGTTAACTTTATCACTAACATATTCTTTACAAGTTTGTAAACTCAACCAGGTATTCTTCTTCAACTATGTCTTGCCAGAAAAAAATCAGTTGAATGTATTTTATTACCGTTAAGAAATTGTTGCCAAAAGGTTAAATTATCATTAAGATCGAGCATTTTACTTAGATTAAATGACTCTAAACATCCAATAGTATAAAGTATAGGAAATAATAGAAATAATTTTTTAAGTATCTAATTAGGGTTCATAAATCTTTTGAAAGCAAGACGAATGTGATTTACAAAATGAATGGCAATGGAATTATTTGTGTCATTTAGATGATAATAGTTTAAAATCCAATAAAATGTATTAATTCCAAATCGCATGTGAGATTCTACAGCAAATTTATTATTAGAAAATAATATTTTTCATTAATTGCTTTCCAGCTTGAATCATATGAAGAATTTAACCCTAAAGTTATTATGTTAAGAATGAGAAACTTAGCATACAATTTGATATTCGGGAAACCTATGCCACCTTCCTCCCAACTTTGTGCATGCCATTCAAAAGATATTCTTGGCTTATTGGGGTACCATAAAATTTTAAAAATAGAATTTATTTTCTTTAGAATTTTTTTTTAGAAGGGAGTATAATTAGCGACTGTGCATAAAATAAATGTTTGGCAATATTACCATTTTTATCAATGTAAGCTGGTCTTCCATTGTAGAAAAATAATTTATCCCAGTTAGTAGTTCATTTGATAATTAAGTCAACTAAATTATTATAATTTATTAACACTGTATCCTTTGTATTAGACATAATAGTGGTACCTAAATATTTAATTTGTAAATTATCCCAATAAAAATTTATAAAGTTTTTTATAAAAGCATTTTTTAATAATAAGCAAGGTGTGTATCATTTTACAATGATTAAATTTCAAACTGGAAATCCTTTCAAAATAACCTATAGTATTGAATATATGTATAAACTAGGTTTCAATTTCACCACTAGTTATCAGAATATCATCTGCAAATAACTGAATTGTGCAGGTATTATTTCCATTAATTAAAAAAAACTTTAGTAGTTTCATTAGATCTAACGTAATTAGCAAAGGGTTCTATAATCAACACAAATAACAAAGGAAACTATGGACAACCCTGTTTCTTACCTTTTTAAATTTTTTAAAAGAACCCGATCAAAAAGAACCTAATTTAACAAAAGATAACAAATTATTATACAGGTTTGCTATAAGATTAATAAATTCTGGTGAAATATTATATTCTTTGAACACTTTAAACAAGTAAGGCCAAATAACTGAGTCAAACATTTTATCTAAATCTAAACTTATCAAAAGTTCTGTCTTATTTTTATTTGCAATAAATCTAATAATATCATCTTGAAACTTCCTATGTAAAATAAATCCAGTCTGGTCACCATTTATTAAACCTGGCAAACAAGATTTAATCTTTTCACTAACATAGACATAAATATTTTATAATCCACATTCATCAGCGAAATGGGAAGATAAGAAGAACACAAACTTAGGGTTCTTATCTTATAGGTTCGTAGGTAGGTACTAGGCTATCGGCCCTGGGGCCTATACAAGCCCAGCCAAAAAGGTACCCTGGCTTTTGCCACCCAAGAAAATAATTTTCCTGTGTCACTGTCGAGCAGAGCCACAGACGTGATCCCTGGGGTGAATTTCCTATTTCCCATTCAATCATCAAGATTTTTCTTGAAGAGTGCTAATGTGGGGCTTTGTTTGATATAGATAGGTAGTTTATTCCAGAGTATGGGAAGTCTCTGGGACAGGAATCTATCCCTCCAGCATGTTCTGTTTATTGTGGTGACAAGGTCCCTAGAGTGTGTAGTTCAGAGGGATTGGGATTTCTTTAAGTGGAACATGTCCAACAGCTCTGGGTTTGACATAGCTTTGTATGTTAGGCAGAGATCACCTCTGAGTAGGCGATATGCAACAGAGTAAAGCTGGAGTTTTTTGAGACGGTCAGCGTAAAATGGGTAATACAAAGGCAATCTTCAAGAAAGAGGAATATTTAAAGTAGATTTTACCTCTTCAAAAGTTTTTAACAAAATGTTTAATATATTATCAGGAATTAACGTATATATGTATTATGTGATCTAAACCTGGGGTCTTACTTGTTTTACAAGGAATCCTAACTGTATTGTCCTCAGGGGTGAATTAATTGCTACCCTGGAAGGGTGGAAATTTTTTAAATAGTTTTATATTTCCAGATGCTATAACACATCTTATCGAAACTATGTGTGTCTGTGTGTTAACACATATGTGCTAGATTCTGATTCAGTTTCTAGTAAAGGGGGCAGTGTGGGAACCAGAAGTCAGAGAAACAAATATATGCAATGTCATTCTGTAATCCAGCACTGAAATGAGGTTTTAATACCAGATGAGACAGAAATCTCAAGGCAGTCTGTTTGTGAAACCTGACAAGAAGGAAGACCACTCACCCACTTCATCTTGCCTTGCTCTAGTAAGTATTCTTTAGATCAGTCAGGAAAATATAGTGAAATTAGTTAACTATTGTTTTTTCTGTGTTTGTGTGAACCTTTGCATCTGTGTTATTTTTAATAGTTCCTGTGATTGAAACTCTGGTGTGTATTGTAAATAGATATTTAGTTTGTTCATGTTCTTGTATTATTTATTATTAAATATATTTGTGGCTGGTCTTTTATAGAATATTTTAACTTTTGAGAGTACTTATATTTGTTTGGTGACACTGTGTCCACTCCTGAAAGCCTTGCTGCATTGGTCAAACACTACCATTTGTATTAGTATTTACTCAGTATAATTGGGCACTCTGGTAAGAGTCTTAGAGTAGGTGGCTTTGGAGTGTTCTGTTGGCAGTATCTACCTTATAGTCTGGGCAGAGGGGAAATAACTGGTAAAGCTGTGCCAGCCTTTCCCAGGTGTGTATGTGTGTATGTGTGTGTTTGTGTGTGTGTGTGTGTGTGTGTGTGTGTGTGTGTGTGTGTGTGTGTGTGTGTGTGTGTGTGTGTGTGTGGAAATCAAATCTCAAAGGGTGTGTGTCAGCTACTTGGAAGCAGGGACACAGAGCACTGGTTTCAGAAAGTGGGAGGTGGAGACTTGGCTTGGAACACTCAGCTGAGGATTCAACTCTACAACTGTGGTCAATGTGGAATCTTATTTGGGCATGGAGAGAGAAAGAGGGAACCCAGCCCCAGGACTGAGTGTGCTCCCTGTGTGCTCTTAAGAGAAATTGTCCTCGGTACAGAGAAATGCATCTGGAAATACTGTGTGTATCTATCTTTGTTTCAAGTGAATGTCTGTCACCAGTATCAGTGGTGAGGATTGAGGCTCCTGATTACTGGCCCAGGAGCAAAACATCACAGTCTAAAAAGCCTTTAACAATATAGTGAGAAGATCTAATCAGTGCCATTTTAACAGATATAGACAAAGAGACCTAGAAATCCTATATAAATGCTTAGACCAAAGACACAGTCTGATCCATCTCCACAATAATGTGCTTTTTATTTCCTTTCCTTAACTTCCAGCCATCTAACATGCCATAGATATCTATAAAAACTAGTTATCAAAATTCCTTAAGCTTATAAATGTGAAATCACTTATTAAAATGACATTCAGCTTAAAGTTAATAAATATACTATATGTATTCTTATAATTATCTATCAGAAACCAAAGCCCTTTAACTAAAACTTTATCCGTGTAGAGCAAACCTTCAAAGAAAAAGACTAACAACCAAGGAAAGAAAAGTATTTACACTTTAAAAGAATAAATATGCATATAAATCTCATATAGTTTGAATTAAATGATGCAAGCCACAGTTGTTATTTGCTTAGATGTATCTATAAAGCATCACAGAATATAATTAGATATCAGAAGGTGATGTAAACCATTAAGAAATATTTGCTATTGAACTAATGAGCTTAAAGCTAAAATAATCTCAAAGCTGTGTAGAAGATATAAAATGACTGCACTATTTAAAATATGCATAAATATATAAAGAAATGCAAATATAATATTTAATAAAAACATTAGAAAGCAGTCAAGACTTTACTTGCGTCTTCTTTGCTGTTCGTTTGGACATTTTTTGCAGTTGCTTCTGTTTTCAAGGAAGTCAAAGGTCAAAAAGCAGTTCCTTCTTCAAAGAATAGTCCAAAACAAACCAGGCTGCTGCGGTGAGTGAAACAAGCTGAAGACAGATTAAAAATGCCTTCTTATTAATTCCACAGTGTTTAAAGTGGGGAAAAAAGAAAAAAAAGAAATTGTTTTTGTTTTGAAAAGGCTTGCGATCTCATTAAGTGAGCACCAATTTAAAAGAAGCCATTTATGGTGTTTTGGAGTAAACAAGCTTACAGTTAGATATTAAATGCACTGGCACAGTCACTGTTCACTTTTAAATACTTATAAACAATATAAAATTATTTTACTTAAGTAAAATCAATAAAACTAAATATTCACGTGTCATAATGTTTAAAAAGGCAGCTATCTTTTGCTATAACAATATATAGTTTAAAGGTTCACTACAAGAAAAACAACACACATACAGAGGCTATTCCAAAAAATCATAGTAGTTATATCATATACTAATATACAAAAATATTACAAATATAAACTACTCTATTAAATTGTCACCACCTCCCTTTGAGAGACAGAAAAATATCAATGGAAACCAGCAAAAAGTTACTAATAAGAAAAAAGTCATTTTAGTAAATAAAAATGTTTTTTATCTTGTGACATTAGCAGACCGGAGTTCCGCTGTGGCGACCCCTAACCGGGAAAAGCCGAAAGAAACAACAACATCTTGTGATGTATTATATTCTTATGAGGATGATACAAGAATATCTAAAAGAATAGCATACTAAAACAGATTAGCAATACATACCATGACTTTTCCCTTATTTTTTTTTACTATTATTTTTCTTTTTATGTCTATCCACTTCTGGTTGCTTGTCTCTTCAAATTAGTGAAAGACCAATCCATTTCTTCAGATTTATCTAAAAGTTTTTTCTTCTGTGTAAATTCCAAAGCATCTTCAAGTGTTTTAAAAGTTTTTTGTCCATCAGCAAAAAAATTCTTGATTTTAGTTGGAAAGATGAATTGAGATTTAATATTCAGTTTCTTTAAACTTTTTATAAATGGGATAGAAGCCTTCCTTTTAATCATAACAGAAGTATAGTTATTATTAAATCTAATAGCATCTTCTTTTATATTTTATTTCAGAATTTGACCATGCAGTGTTTAACACCTAGTCCTTATCTTGACTGGAAAGGAATTTAACAATAACTGACCTAGGAGAGGGTGAATTATTTTTCAGGGATTAATCTGAAAGAGATGTATGGGCTGTCTGAATGCCAAAAGAAAGAGCTTCAGGTATGATCAGAGTTTTAGGTAACCAGTTATTTAGAAAATGTATCATATTATCTCCTTCCTCTTTCTCTGGAATTCCATATATTCTGATGTTATTCCTTCTTGATCTACTCTCCAAAGCCTCTATTTTTCCAAAAGCAAAGTATTCTGTTTTAGGATAAATTCTGTATGTTTTTTATTTTCTGACATTCTTTGATGCAAGTCATTTACTATGTCCTATATTGTTCAGATCTGTAAAAAAATGTTTCTTTATAACTTAATTTAACAAATCCATTTGTTTCTTACAGTCCTCCTATATATTGTCCATTTTAATTTCAAGATTGTCCATTTCTACTGAAAGATCCTGGATGCTAATTAAAACAGACTATAATTCTTTCTTCATTCCGTTCTCTTGAGAATTAACTTTAGAATGGCTTATTTTACCAAAACACTTAAATCACAAAACTAAATTTTTCTTCAGAATACAGTTATAAACTTGTTTAAAATATTCAAATTTTTGTTATAGAAGAGTATTAATTAAATTTATATTATTGAATCTTGTCAGAATAACTGAAAAGAAGCAGAGCAAAAAAATATTGTGCTGTTAACTGTTCACCATCCTGGCCATGTCCCCTTCTCTACTTTTCCTCCATTAGCTGCTGTTGGATCTTTTACATCCACCTGAACAGATGGGGCCTTGGCTTAACATCTCATCCAAAGGACAGCCCAGGTAGCAGTGCAACCCCTCCACCAAGCTGCACTGCAGTGTCAGTATTGGAAAATTAATCCAAATACAGCCTTCTGATCTTTCAGCACCAAAGGCAAGTGTGCTGCCTATTGAGCTACTGAGACTGTAATTTATTTATTTTTTGATAACATTTAGATGTGCTGATATTAACACAATACATCAAGATATTATCCACAAATAAAAATATTTTAATTTCATCTAGTCCAACCTTATACTTTCATATATTAGAGTTGCATACCATTGCAACCAATTATTCCAATTATAAGACAAATAGAACTGCTGAGAATGGACACCCCTGAGATATCCCCCCCGTTAACCTCAGAGGGTACAAGAGACCTCCCCATGCATCTTTTTGCAACCCATAGAATATGAGTCTAGTTTTACTATTAATTATATAATTTTACTTTATAAATTGAAGGCATGCAAGACACTTGTCAAGTAATGCCAGCTTTTTATAGGTTCATAGATTAGTACTAAGCTAACTGCCCTTGTGAGCCATTTTAAGCCTAGCCAATTATCCATTGTGAAACTCAAACCCTGCACCTTGTGCTTGCAAGGCAAACACCTTAACCATTAGGCCACCCCTGTTTTTTATATGGATTTTCTTCATATAAACTTACTATTAGTGATTCAGCCTGATTATCTTGTGTCACCTTCTCTAACACCTCTCCCCCTGTTCAATGTACTTTCAAATGTATGCCTCTCTTCCATAAATCCACATTGATCATTTATATTTAAGTCAGGCACATGACATCCAGACATACTGATACAATAGAGAAAGAAATAGCTTATAATCTCAGCTGAATACATAGCATGTGGTCACTGCTATGTAAAAAATCAATGTTTCAGTTCTATGACTCACATTATTACTGGTCACTTTTACCCGCTACTGCTCCCCCCACATTGTTCTTGCTTTGTACCACAACTGCTGACGCACAGACATCTATATGATACATGTTTCCCCCTTTTTTGTAAGTATTCTGTTTTCTTCCAGCATACCATTTCTCATCTTCCCAGTTTCTGACCCATGTGATGCCCAGTATCATTGTCTATACTTCTCCCATGCTGTATTCAGCCCATTGTCTTGTATTATTTCTTGACAGCTCATATCCTGTAGCAGCCTCATTGTGGCTACTGCTGTTACATTTTGTCACTTAACTCTTTTCTTAACAGTCAAATAACCTGCATGAGAGTGGACATAACCATCATTGCACACCATCTGTTTTAAATTTAATGCTGTAATTGCATATGTGCTCTTTTGATTAATGATGGAAGAGATGCAAGTTTATAACTTTATATATAACTATAGTAAAGTCCAACACAGTCATATTTTAGGATACAGATTATTTTATTCTTGTTTGGGGATAGAGATTATTATGTTCTTTTGGGATACAGATTATTATGTTCTTGTTTTTGGATATAGATTATTATGCTTCTCACACTAAACTTATCGATACAATTATTTCCCTGTATTGTATTTAAACGTTTGAATCTCTGTTTCAGTTTTTGTGCTGTAAAGAAAACCTAAACGTGTGTGCACTTTTTTTTTGTTTGAAGTATACTTCTTAATGGGTCACTTAAAAGAACCATTCATATGCCCAGAGTGAATATCTGTTTTAACCAAATGCAGCTTGATAAATAAACATTTTGGTACGCAGGAGTAATAAGTTTGTGATTCTTCTCAAAATACCCTGTTGTGGGACCTGTTGTTTTGACCTGGTTACTGAATGTTAAGCATCATATTTTCTTCCCCTTTTGGAGGCTAAAAAGACCCTGCAGTGTGATAGCCAAGTATGTCAATTACACTGCATGTTTCTAACTGGCACACAGAACACTGGCAGAATAATTCTGTTTCACATAATTCAGCCTAGGAGGCATTCTCTGAAAGTTCACTATTTGCGTTTCTTTTCACTACGTTTGGACATTATCTATCATGGTACTATTGAAATCATTACATCTGACAGCATGTCTTGATGCAATCAACATTATTTAAACTAAATGCTAACAGCAGACCCCATCTCAGTCCAGCCGGAGTCTAAGTTTCATAAACTTGGGAAGTGCATTGGCTAAGAAATGTGCTTTCAGTCCATCCAAGACACGTTTTGTTCTTTCAATTCAAGTTTCTTGGTCAGGATGTGGGAGGGGAGCATCTGTTAACAGTTTTTAACTAGTGCTGTTGCTGCTATGGAAACAGTTAAATAAATTAAATACCTCAAACTCTTCATCAAGTTCACACACTAAGTTACAGCATGGCTACAAAGCAACCCTAGGCAATGTATTGTTATCAGTTTTCTCCTGTACTGCTTCTTCGCTACAAATATATTGTGGCTGGGAGTGTTCTTTTTCCATTGTCACACATGCAACTTACATAGATACAGTATTTTGTAAAATGGTACTTGGCTGAGTGGAAGTTTTGAATCATAAACTTGGATGTTTATTGCCGAGTCATCACAAGAGAACACATCATTTCACTCTAAAGACTCAGTACTCAGCTCTTCTGAAACACACATTTGAATCCATACAGCTGTGCTCAGTAGAGAAACATCAGTCTAGTCATTCACTGCTGATACTACATTACCATTTGCTGTGTAGAGTGGGGAACAAACTTTTTGAAAAGTTCCTGGATTTACAATGAAATGAGAGAGAGTGTGTGTGTGTGTGTGTGTGTGTGTGTGTGTGTGTGTGTGTGTGTGTGTGTGTGTGTGTGTGCGTGTGTGTGTGCGCGCGCGTGTGTGTGTGTGTGGGGGGGTCAGCCAAAATGAGCTGCTGTTGTCGACTCAAAAATTTTAAAATTCTAAGACAATGAGCTGCTAACAGGTTACATCCTGTAATCCTGTGTTGGATTAATAGTACTACTACTGTTACTACTACTACTACTAATAATAATAATAAAATGCCCATTTGTTAACCAGGAAAGCCCACTGGGCATACAGTTCCTTTTCAGTAGAAACCTGGGAGCGAAGTTTAGTTAAGTGACTTACTTAAGGTCCCACAGAATATGCAAATAAGGGCAGGAGGACTCAAACCCTGTACCACAGGAACTACAGCTCACAGCCATAACCCTCTGCACCAATTGCAAGAATAAAGTTGGAACAGGACAAGTTTCACTGTGATTTGAACTCATATTGTTGGATTGAGAATCCAAAGTGCTAACAAATACATCATTCTCCTAGTCAACACTGTGATCCTGTGTGACTCTAATCAAGTCGCTTATGTGACCCAGCTTCAATTAAAGTTATCCACTCCCAGATCACACCCCTTGGGAAAACACAAAGTTCTATCATGAGAGCTGATACAGTTGACAAATACATTAAAATTAGCTTTCTTCTGCTTTGTGTGAGTGCTTTAATTCAGGAAGAAACATCACCTTTTCAGTCTCACGTTCAGCTGCTGCTGATGCTTTGATCTGGACATTTATTTATTTATTTTGTATTTACACTTTGATCATAGGTTCATAGGTATGCTAGGTTAATGACCACTACGGCTTTATAAGCCTAGCCATATAACCCGAACATGTCCCCAAGTTATATGTTTTAAATGTTTATATAAGGGGTGAATGTTGGCTATGACATTTTACTGACTGACTGTGTCTGTCAGAGACATAAGTGCCAGACCATGGGTGAATTTTCAATTTCCCATCCAGTGGTCCAAGTTATGCTTAAATAGGGCTAGGGAGGTACTTAGTTTCATACTGATGGGGAGTCTATTCCAGAGAATGGAAATTCTCTGAGATACATATCTGTCTCTCCAACATGTTAGATTTATGTTGCAAGTGAAATTTAGGTCTTTAGATATAATAGTTTTGATGTTATTTGTTTTGCAGATGTGCAAAAGGTTCATCAGAGTGGGGTCCAGAGATGCCTTGTATGCCAGGCATAGATTGCCTCCTAGTGGTCTGTAGGAGACCAATGATAGAGCTTTGAGGCAATCTGCATAGTCCATTGTCTTTATGCCCTGTATTTTTTGTAAGAAACCTTTTTAGACATTCCACTTGCCTCATGTGTCTGGTCAGGTTCATACTGAAGGGGTCTTCAATGTTGGATCTGATGACGGTTGAGTATAATGATAAAATGACTTCCCTTGACCTAGAAGTTATGCCCTTACTTATAAGTGTAGCAACATAGAAGGATTTCCTTACTGCCTTGGACATAAGCTGCTCAAAGGCCAGGATACTGTCTACATGTGTTCCCATTGGTCAACTTTTAGGGGTGTTTTATCGTGGATGTAGTTTCCTGGTGTGGCTGACTTCCCAAAAGGTACTAGAATGATTTTCTTGGCATTAAGTTTTAAGCCATGACCTTGGCACCAGTCATTTGTCTATGATAGACCCCCTTGGAAGATGTTTCTTCTTTGGGGATTCTATGATTGCTGCAAGTTTGCAATCATCTGTGAACATGGGCAGCCAGATGGCTTTGTCATTAGTCTTGACTTCCAAAAAGTAGATGCCAAAGTGGGGTGGCCCAGCATGGAGCCCTGAGGGACTCCACTAGTGACCGGCCTCTTTGAGGAGGTGGTCTCACCAGTCCTAACTTCCTGGGTCCTATCTGTGAGCCAGCTGGCTATCCGGTGCATTATGTAGGGAGTTATTCCTAATTTCATAATTTTGTTAAGAATGTCTGAATGGGGTATTGTAGCAAAAGACTTAGCCAGGTCAAGGTAGGCTGTATGCACCATTTTATCCTCATCCATTGCCTTGTGACCTTCACAAAGAAGTCCACCAGGTTCAGTAGGCATGACCTTCCTTTGACAAAACCAAACTGGGATAGATCCAGTGTTGGAAGTACTCCTGTGTCTTTGTTGATCATTTCCATTATAGTTCTTTCCATGGTTTTACATATAAGACTAGTCAGACTAATAGGTCTGTAGTTTCTGGGATCTGTTAATTGTCCATTCTTATGAAGATAGATGACTGTTGCAGTCCTCCATTCTCACGAGACAAACCCTGTTTTTAGACTATAGTTAAACAGTAACTCCAGTGGCCCTGATATGCCATATTTTACACTATTCAGCAGACATCCTGGGATATTATCAGGCCCATTTAAGCTGTGTTCTTGGCATTAGCAAGTGCAGCCAGGACATGCTCTGTAATTATAGTTGGAGGTGTTGTGTTTGAAGATATTTCTTAGGGAGGTAGCTGGGGGTGAGTGGGGAGTAAAGTTGGAACTAAATTTATCAGTCAGCTGGAACGTGGCACATTGCTGTGTGCTGCTGTTGAGGTTTCTGACATAGATGATGAAGGCCTTATGGTTGTATTTTGCCTGAGAGGTTACCTTGACCTCAAAATTGGCTTTACTGGACTTAAATACCCCTGTTTGTTGTCTTTTAATTTGATGAGAGAGTTCTTGTCTTTATGGGAGTTACACTTCCAGATTTTACCCATGATTTTTTTTTCTTTTATTGTATAACCTGTTTAATTTGGGATGCCTCCAGGGGGGATTGTTTTTGGAATTATTTTTGGGCTTACTTCTGGTATATGTAGCAGCCTCTCTTCAGCCACTGACATGGTTGTACAGAGTTTCTGTGAACAATTCTATATAGGCTGCTATGTTCTCCGGGTTTGGAAAGACATTGAATTATGACAAACTATCACTTAATAAAAGGTAGTTGGCCTTAGAATAGTTCCTGTTACTGTGTTTACTGGAGTTACCAAGTTGATTTTGATTTAGATGGCTACAGCTTTATGGCTGGATCTTATCAGGAAAGATGTGACATTGGGAGTGGGGTTCCGCATTCTCCCATATTTGTAAGTAAGAGGTTCAGTGTGTTGGAACTTGTAGTAGGCCTATGCACTAACTGGTCAAAGGTGTTTGTATTTATGAAGTCAAAGAGTATCTGTGCCTGCAGATTTAAGGCTGTATAGGATCCCCAGTCTATAGAGGGGTAATTAAAGTCCCCATAAGTTACATGTTTGATTGGTTGGTGAGTGTCTGAAGTAGGTCTAAGTATGTGCTATGAGTTTCATGGGTTAGTACTACTAAGTCAATGGCCTGTTTTTAGAGGAGGCATAAAATGTCTGATTAATAACTAGGAATAATTCTTGCAGTAATGGAATAGAGAGATAAAGCTCTAACAACAGCTCAGGCAACCCAAGTTTGATTAGTGACTTAAGCAATTGATGAGACAGGTAGAGAGGATGGCTGCAGTGGTTTACTATTAAAATGTCGAACGGCACTACGTCGACTATACTATAGTCGAACACAGAAGTTTGAAAATAGTAATGTCGATGTCAAAAAAACAATCTAGGAATAGTTTTAACATGGTCAAGGTAGGTGTTCATTATTATTCAGAACTACAAACATCTCCCCTACCTTGACCCATGTTAAAACATAGTCCTAGATTGTTTTTTTGTCGTCGACATTACTAAAAGACTAATGGAATCGTAGGAAATAGACCTAAATTTCTTTTTAAGAATAGGTCGAACCTCAAGCAACTGTTGTGTTACCCTAGGAACAATAAATCTTTCTCTGCCATGAATGCTGGAGCATGAAGGTGTGAAGCCTGCATCTTCGGTTCATTTATAGATGAATCTAAATATTTTAGGCATCCTGACACATGCACCTCTGGCAGATCAAATGTAGTACTGACAGTAATACTAGATACGTAGTATATATTGCCCACTGTGAGTATTGCTTTAAATTCTATGTGGGAAAAACTAACTGTCGGCTTAGGGAAGGAATCAGAGATCACATGTATTGTGTAAGGAAGGGCCAAGATTACAGTGCTGTAGCTAAGCATTTGTTAATGGAGGGTGATAGGCACAGGTTCTTGTTTCAAGTGATTCAGGTTGAACCAGATAGTGTCAGGATGGGAGCTATAGTGAATAATACTGAATCCACTGAATTGAATTGGATTTTGCACTTAGGGGCATATCGGAGATCTGGATTAAATGATATGGTCCCTCTTAAGCCAGTGTTAAAGGCTAACAAATTTAAACATTAATTTTTCCCCTTGATATATGCCTTTTAGCAGTGTTTTTTAAAAGCTTTTTATATATGGGATTCAGCAATGTTTAATATTTATAATTATATGCATTGTATGAATGACAATATGTAGTTATATGAATATTTTTGGGAAGCTGTCACTTTAACTTAATTGGCTAGCTTTTTGGAGATTTTTAAGCTATCTGATTGGAAGCTATTTTATTGCTTTGTATATAAAACTTTGAGCATTTTATGTACTCTTTTGTGTCTGAAGAAGTAATGGTTACATTATGAAAGCACTTACACTGAATAAAACTTGGATTTTTAAGAAGTTGCTTGTTGCCTTCACTACTGTTTTTTTTGTGGATTTTATAGATGTAGTAGGTAGTATTGCCATTCTTCTGTATAAGCCAACATTTCTTATCCATGTACCAGTCTATGTTAGTATTAAGCATTCTGTCAAAACAGAGGAAGAGTTACATGCTATCAGTTGACTACATTTATGGAAGCATACAGACTGTTACACAGATTACAGCATTGTACTGGGAGAGGCTATGGTACTAAATCTTTATTAATATTACTGATATATTAATTTATAAATTATAATGTAGCCATGTTGTCAGTCTAACAAGTGCTGTTTTCACTTTTCAACATACTGCATATTTCAGATGTGGATCACTTGTTTCATGAACATTTGGGTAAAGTGGGACTTAATGTGCAGATCTCTGATTGATCAGTCAGAAATGAGCAGGTCATGTGATTCAGCAATACATCAGAATGCAGCCGTACATGAAGGGGAGTGTTGTAGACTTTTCTACTTTGGGCCTTTTTTTGTATTTGTTGGTGACATGCAGTGATCCTGTTGAGTACTACAGTATGTGTATGACACTGTCCCTTCCTTTCTTTGTAAGAGAATGCCGTTCAGCTACAGGTAGACTTCACAGAAGCTGAGAAGTACTTGGCAGCTAGTGTATTTCTAAAGAGTCTAATTATAACCAAGGCCTTTTCTGTTTAGCAGAATGTCACATACCAATGAAATATCTGTCATTAACACTGAGGTTGTTTGCACATGCCCGAATCAGTTTAAAATAGTTGTCTTACACCTCCCATATGGGGTAAACATCCTGAAGGTTTGACTCTATTGGTTGACCCATTTTTTAATTTTGGAAACAAAGCCTAGTGTTGGTTCTAATTGAATTTCTGCATGCGTTACTCTGTACTTGCATTTCTTATGAGGAGAGATGGTGAATGGATAAAGCCTCCCATACAATAGTTTTGCATATTAAACCTCATCTATCTCTTTCTGTCTCTCCCTCTTCTCCTTTGTTTACCTACTTAATGATATGAAACAACCACATGTGTACCTGTTATCATTTACTGTCACTTACTCTGGAATAACTCACATAAACTCAGAGCGAGTCCTTATGATCACATTGTGTATACATTTCTATTCTGACACACAGGGCTCTTGAAGAAAGAAGCTATACTTGGAGTAGGATTTATAAACCCTTGCACAGGGAGTATAAGTAAGTTACTCACTCTAGAGTAACACAACTGTCTTTTTTATTCCTTAAAGGAAATCTATATTTTTTAAGTTAGACTTTTAGTATAGAAACTTCAATTGTTTGACCTCAGGGATGGAAACTATGTGATAGGCTTGGAGTCTGGAAAGAGAGGAATTCTGTAAAATGTTTCAGAGTGACATACTACTTAAAGTTGAAATGTTTCTTGTTAATTTATGATGTAACATAACTGCAAATTCTTATTATCTGGCACACTCTCCATTTAAAACAGTTTTTCCCTGTTAAATATAATGTTTAATATAATGTCATGGAAACTCAAGATATGAGTTCCACATAAATGAAAACTATTTTTAATTTGCTTTATACATCCTAAGCTCAGATTGCTTTTATACAACATACTCACATGAAAGTAGAGCACTGGAACAATAGTAATAAGAAACAGATAAAGACTATTACTGCAATAGGTATACAAAAATCTGAGTTAGAGAAAAAAATACTAACATTAATATTCAAGATTCTTTATTTTACCTCAGGTAGATTTTTATGTAACATAACCAATGTAAGATAATAGAATTGACAAATATATATATATATATATATATATATATATATATATATATATATATATATATATTTAAATGCTTATTCTCCTCTGGCTAATAAAACTTAAAGATGTCTGTAAACTGTGAGTTGTTGTTAAGACACCCTCTAACATTTACACCCCCCAGAATGAACTCTCCCTAGTAAATTCTTGGTGTACAAAAGAGGGGCTCAAACTACATGCTAAAGGTATAGAAGTGCCACTTTTAGTAAACAAGCCACATACTGTATAAAACAAAACAAAACACTACAAAATGAAAATGTAGTTAGGTGCTTGGGAACATGGATTGATAACTCCATTTCTTTTGACCATCATGTGGTTATTGACAATGTCTGTCAGAAATAATTTTATTTAGTACAGCTAACTGCCAAATGATATCATCAAGTGATATGTTAATCACTCCTTTATATTCAACATTAATCAGACCAATTATTGAGTAAAATACCCCTTTTGGGATGTAATTCATTACACATATCAAACAATTAGAAAGACCCCCAAAAGTTATTAACAAAAAAAAAATGTCACAGATCTAATTTCCCTGAATTATCAAGTCTTATAGACTTTTGAAGGGAGATCTCTGTCTCACTTAGTGTGACATTAGAGACCTTGTTGTCGTAGACCTCCTATTTCTCCAAAAGCCCATTGGCTTCACCACCACTAGAACCAGGGATGTAAATCTTCACCAGCAAGTAAATAAACATGGTGGAAGGACAGGTTTATAACCCAATGCCTCCCTAACCTCTGGAATAAACTTCCCCTGCATGTTAAGCAGTGTGACTCACTATCTTCCTTTGAACATAACCTAGATGACTGGATTGGTCTTCACAAATTTACAGCAGAACTGACTGGTATGTCCCTTCTGGAGAAAAGAGGTGCAGCCTAAGATTGGGTACTGGCAAGATCTAAATGGAATTAAGACTCATCAGCCTTGGAATATTTATGAATCTATATTCTGTGAATCTTTTTCTGATCAGTCACATTTTGTAACATTGATCATGAAAATATGAGACAAGTTTAA
This sequence comes from Protopterus annectens, assembly GCF_019279795.1. Classification (NCBI taxonomy): domain Eukaryota; kingdom Metazoa; phylum Chordata; order Ceratodontiformes; family Protopteridae; genus Protopterus; species Protopterus annectens. The sequence goes on along the minus strand of NC_056729.1, from coordinate 1,435,612,048 downwards.
ACACCTATTGTATTATTGTTTGCCTGTGTGCATGAGGAGGATTAGAACTGAGTTCTAGATCCTAAAACTGAGACTCCCAGATGTTAAAGTATATACTTAATTGATTATAAGTTATTTCAAGATTTAGAGTTTATATAATGTAGCTCTATATAGAATGCTATACTTCAAAAACAAATTCTGGTATGGAATTGATTTCTTTTGGATTCTTTATTACTTAACTAAAGTTACAATAGAAGCTATTTCTTCTCAGACATCTTGGAAGTTTAGTTAGTCATGAATTAGGCTGGAATTGTCTCCCTGTCGAAATGTATGGAATTGCAGCACTGCACTGTGCATGAAAATGCTGAAAAAAGAACATACAAGATGAGAAAATATTGAATATCATGTTTCTCCTTTAAACTTGTTTTTTTTTTCCAGTGGCACAAATCCTCTTGTATTCCCCAATTTGGGGGGCAAGCCCTATTCCCTAAAACTTTTATATACCAACTCTGAGACTGTAATACCTCAGAGAAAAGGGAATATTTTTTAGTACTATCAATCTTCAACTAAATATGTGTAAGTACAGATTTCTGGTCACTCTGTCTCCACATTCTTGGACTCAACATTGTGAGTCTTGGAAATTCATATGATTACCATTGGCATTGGATAATAACACAGTGGTTTTGAATGTGCCTAAAGTGAACGAGACAGTGAGTTCTAGTTGAAATAAATCCCTACATGTTATTAAAGATACCAAGAATCAAACTAATATCTTGGTTCTATTTAAAAGGTGAATGTAGAGGTCATCTTATCAGAATAGCATATTTAAAAAAATAAGGAAACTGAATTAATAACAAGAATAAAAAGGTTGGCCATCTCCTATATCATAAGTAAGGACACAAACTGAAATGCAAATCAAATGAATAAAGAGAAGGTTAAATATTAGGTACATTCTCATTTTTTCTGGTTTGAGGTAAGAATGCTAAATACTTTGAGGCCAAGTCGTTTAGGAAATTTTATCAAGAAATTCTACATTGAGAAACTCTGTAATTGTATTTCTTAACTAGAAAACATAAATAAAGCTATATGTTTCACTGAATCTTTTAGAACTGTTTAGAGATGTATACTAAAAAGTGTGTGGAAATTCTGATAGACAAGGACTGATAAAAGATATTGATGATAACCTTAATCTGCTATTTTGTCATCTTCCTTCTGAGATAAAGGCAAACCTTGACTATCCTTTTTGTTGAATGATAATCGTGTTGCCATGGAATATTGAAAGACAAATATATCACCAGGGTCAGATGGTTTTATTTCAATATTTTAGCATTTTATGAAAAAAATCAGTAATATTTTGCTGCCATTCTTCAATTCTATTCAAAACATTGTGTTATTTATATCTAAATCAGTCTAAGCCAATATTAAAATCTTATATGGACCCACAGAACCCAGTAAATTATAGGCCCATAGCACTAATTAATATGGATTTAAAGGTTTATACTACAATATTAGCTGACAGAGTTAAACTTTGATTACCTTTTAATAACAAAACAAATGCTCATAACCCAGAATGAGCCATTCGAGACACAATAAACATTAAGTGCTTTCATTCCTTTAATACAAGGACTTCTTCAGAACTGAATGACAACTCTAAACCAATTTAATTTATACAATAAATTTAAATTAATTATCCAATGAAATTGGTTATAAAAAATTTAATTGAACAACCCCCGAGTGATTTAAAGGGGCTGTCTAAAATAATTTATTCTTCGACATTTAAGATTAATAATATCATTCAAACCTGGCTTTTTATCTGCTCTTAATACAATTTGCCATTTAATTCCTTATTTTCCAACACATTGTTAAAACTACCAGTAAAAGACCTTTGATCAACACTATCTAAAACAAAAAAAAATCTAAATGTCTTAAAGTTAATTCACTCAGAAGCATGCTTAGCTAATGTGTTAGTAAAATCCTTTTTCTTGGCCAAGTGCAGTGATCATAAATCCTTTCAGAAAGTTTTCTAACAGTCTTCCCTATATACAAACATTCACAACTATAGCAACTTGCTAAATAAACCAGTCAAATGCATTTACAATTATATCTTTGCTTGGATATAACATATTTCTTAAGATACTTAAAACTAACACTGTGGGTAGAATTTATAAACACTAATAGGAATTCCAAAGAAATACAGAGAGTAGTACATGATAATTGTAAAATTATTTTAGGTAATGATGAGTTAGTTTGAGTTGTGGGTGATCATCCACACATCATTTGCAAAAAAGTTTTCAATATTAAGGCTTTACTGGAACACAAAGGGGGCAATTTGGGTCCTGTAGACTTTGAACCTGCAGGGACCTACCTGTGTTCAAATTGCAAACAGTGTAGGTTTATAAATTCTTCAAGGATCTAGATAAACTTGTTTTTATAGGATCATAGGATGTTACTAGGCTATTGGCCCCGAGGCCCTTATAAGCCTAGCAAAGAGTTTAGCCCATGTTTAGACATGTCGGCACCCAAAGCCCCTGTCCAGAAGCATCACGGGTAGAATCCCAGGGGTGTATTTTCTGTTTCCCATCCAGTTATCCAGCTTGTGCTTGAAAAGGGACAATGAGGTACTCTGCTTGATGTGGATAGGAAGTCTGTTCCACAGATGGGGAAGTCTCTGGGACACAAATCTGTCCTACCAACAAGTCCTTTTGATGTCACAGACCAGGTTGAGGTTACATGTGTGGATTACTTGAGTGTAGTTTGACTTGAGGCTATGCAGTAGTCCCATCAAGGCTGAGTCTGTGATTGCTTTGTATGCCAGACAGAGGTCACCTCTGAGGAGTCTGTATGAAACTGAGTGGACAGAGAGGGCTTTTAGCCTATCTGTGTAGGGTAGATGTTTGAGGCTCTGGATTCTTCTAGTGAGGAACTTCTGTGATCTCTCCAGCTACTGCATGTGTTTTGCGAGGTACATGCCAAATGGGGCATTGTACTCAATAATTGGCCTTATTAGGGAAGAATACAGGGATGTTATGACCTTCTTGTCCCTGGATGAGATACCCTTACTTATGTGGTGCACCCTATAGAAAGCGTTCAGTACAATGGAAGCAACATGGTGGTCAAAAGTCAGGTTGCTATCAACCTGGGTGCCCAAATCCCTCATGACTGATTGCGTGCTTAGGACATTGTTATTAATATGATAATATGTGGGGACATCACTCTCCCCAAAGGGGATGATATGCATTTTTTGGCATTCAGCTTGAGGCCATGTTTCTGGCACCAGTCATTTGGGTGAGACCCTCTTGAAGGACATCCACATCACTTGGGAAATTGATGACCACACCCAGCTTGCAGTCATCTGCAAACATGGTCAGCCATAGCCCACTGGTTTTGGCCTGTACCTCAGAGAAGTATATCCCGAATAACAGAGGCCCCAAGACCGATCCCTGGGGTATGCCGCTCATTACGGGTCTACTGCTTGAGGTGTCTTCCCATATTTTGATTAGGTGGGTTCTATCAGTTTGCTACCCATCTGATAACATATGGCTTGATACCTAGTTGATAGAGTTTGTCTACTATGACCAAGTGCGGAATAGTGTCGAAGGCCTTGGCCAGATCAAGGTAGGCGGTGTACACCATCTTCCCTTCATCCGTGGCTTTGGTGACTGTCTCAAAGAAGTCAACCAGATTTAACAGACACGACCTCCCCTTGACAAAGACAAACTGTGTGGGGTCCAGTGTTTGGAGGTTGCCAATGTCCCTGTTAATGAGGTCCATGATAATCTGTTCCATGGCCTTGCAGATCAGGCTAGTTAGGCTGATGGGTCTATAATTTCCCGGATCAGTGGATGCTCCACCTTTGTGTGAAGGGATGACAGTGGCTGTCCTCCACTAGGCTGGGACAAAGCCGGTACTCAGGCTTTGGTTGAATAGGGTGCCTAATGGTGCTGCAAGCTCATGCCTGAGTTCATGTAGGATGCAGCCTGGGATGTTATCAGGTCCCATGGAAGCTGTACTTTTTGCCTTTGAGAGGGCAGTGATGACCTGTTCCATAGAGATAAGGGACGGGGGGCAGATACTGGGGATGTCCTGATTTACTAAGGGGGGACAGAAGTGTGAAGTTTTCACTGAATCTGTCAGCCAGTAGGTTGGCTATATCTACAGCATTTGTATATGTGGTGTCCTTGACCACCAGTTCTGAACAGATCCGGGTGCTTCCTTTGAGATTGCAGACATATGCGAAGAAGGCCTTATGATTGTCTCTAGTAGATGTGGCCAATTTGGACTCGAGGTTGGCTTTAGAGGATTTCACTAGTGCTCTTATTTGCTTGTTCAGGCCAAGGAGAGATTGCTTTCAATTCAGTACCTGCTCCTTCCTGGTCCTGGACAGCAATTTTTTCCTTTTGTTATATAGTTTATTTATTGCAGATGTCCACCAGACATGTTTACTTTTCCTTGTGGAGGATGATTTTTGTCCTGTCAGGTATTCCTGATTCCATCCATCTATATAAGTGCTCGCATAGTACTTTGGTGTAGATTTGGACATTGGTGACAGTTCCAACAGAGGGGGAGGGGGCTGTGAAGCTGTTTATACCATCTCTCAGGAGGTTGTAATTAGCTTTGGAGATATTTTTTGTTTGTCCCTAGCTAGAGGGGGGTCAGGGGAGATGCTGACTTTGAAAGTGACCACTTTATGGTCGGATCTGAACAGGGAGGTTGATACTATAGGGGTGCTGCAGTGGTTACTCATGTTGGTTAATACCAAGTGCATGATATTATCACCTTTTGTGTGGTATTAACTAGCTGCTCCAAGGAATTTGCATTGATAAAATCAAGGAATCTGTGGGCATTTGCATTCGGGCATGAGTAGTTTTTCCAATCTGTGGTTGGGTAGTTAAATTCACCCAGGATCAGGGTAAAAATGTGGGGGCCTGTAGCTAGTCATGATTTGAATAGGGGTCTTGTCAATGGTTAACTGCACCCAGAGTGTCTCTTGTGCATCATACTGTTTGACCAGCCTGGAGGTGTGTGTGTCTTTAATATACATTAAAACTCCACCTCCTTTGGCTTTGCTGTGCTCAGTTTGGGGTCTGAATGTATGATAGGATGAGTAACCAGGTAAGGCTGGGGTGCTCTCCACAGCTTTGAACCGGGTTTCTGTGACTGCACAAACGTCAGCATCTTCCACGGTAAAGAATGCTTGCAATGAGTGCAGTTTCATGTTTAGACTCCTAGCATTTAGCAGCACGACCTTTAATTTGCGTTTTGTTGAAATTGTTATGTTGGTTTTATTGACCTCAGGACTTTTCCTAAAAAAGGCACTATGGGGGAGGCAAGGGTCTTTGCCTGAAGCCCAAGTGAGACAGATGCAGACCTTCTCTAGCAAAGCATCGTGATCTGTCGATCATATCTTCCCAGGCTCTCAGGTACTGGATCCCTCTAGAATGACACCAGAAACTAAGCCAATTGTTAAAGTCAATCATTTTCTGTTTGTATTGAGGCATCATTCTGGGTGACAGTAGAATGCTGCTTAAGGCTAGGGACATACCTGCCTGGGACACATATTCAGTGAGCTCAATCATGTCTCTCTTCATAAAGTTCAGGGAGGTACTTCTCAAGTCGTTCACCCCAGCATGGACTATGACAGAATCATAACAGTACCTGTTGTTGAGAGACTTGAGTGAGTGTGTGATATGGTGGATTCTGGCACCTGACAGACATCTAACTGTGACTTTTTCCATATCCAGCATGGTGAGAGGCACATCTGTGTCTCACAATGGAGTCTCCTATGACTAATATATTGGGTTTATGGTTAGACCTTTGTGGTTTCGAGACACAGGTGTGTGGACTATGTGTGGTATGTGGTGTGGAGGGTTGTGGAGTTTGCGTGTGTTTTTGCCTCGTAGGTCTCCTTTGTTTGGGTATGTTTTTGTTGAGTTCCTCCACATATGTGGGTCTATGTTGTGTAGTTGAGGATACTGTTTGAGGTGTAGTGATCATGTTGATAACCTTCTCAGTGTCAGATGTACTGGATTGTGAGGGAGAGAGCATAGACTCTAGGTTCTTAATGTAATTGCATCTCTCACAAATTGTATTCCTAGGTGGAAATAGCAGATGGTTGTCTGTGTACATGAGGCAGTTGCTATACTGCCTCAGGATGCCCATATCAACCAGGCTGGCAGGAGAAACCGTAGGAAATTGTCCATCCATATTTGTCAGAATCTGAGGGAGAGAGGCCAGGGAAAGCTAAGGGGTAGGCCTAAAGCCCAAGTGCTTAGACCAAAGCTAAGAAGCTTAGAATAACACAATTTAAATAGGTTAAAAACAAGCAGTAATAAATGCAGGAGAAAAGATGCAATTGGACACTTTAGAGAACAAGTAGCTGAAAAGCAAGATGAAGGTATAGAGTAGGAGGAGGAAACACAAATACTGTAAAAGGAGCTGACATTTTTATTTTATTTTTTTATTTTTTTTTTTTGAATGGGAAGGGAGGAAAGGAGGAATGGAGGATAATTCAAGGTAAAGAAACTATGGGGGTTGGCCTTCCCAAATGTTCTTTTGGTATTAAGTCGAAAGAGCTAATGAGACTGGACTGGGAGGAGTGTACCAGATCAAATTTACAGTGGGGGGGGGGGGCAGCTGCAAAGCCACCAAGTTTAAGAACAAGATAACAATAGGCTCGGAGGGTGGGGAACTATGCTACAGCTACTAGCGGCACTATTTTAGGCAGAAAGCACTACATAAATGTTTATCCCAGCAGGAAAACAGCAGTGAGACACTAAATGAAAGTTTTAAACAGAAAAAGGAGCAAGGAGACTCTAGAGAATGCTTTTAACTGCAAACAAATCAGTTATATGATACACTCCTTGGCAAGAAAAACAGAATAACAAACAGATGCTTAACAAAAGGAGAACATTTCCAATTAATACCTTTCCCCAGTTATTCCTAATTAATACCTTTCCCAAATCATTTTAACTGTAACTGAAGATTATATAGTAATCTATCAATTTTGTTTTTCATAAATGTTTATAAAACATGCAATTATATAAAAGTGGCACACGAGTAGTATCTATTTAAAATTTATACTGAACAATTGTTTATGCATCTCAATGTACAACTTCTACTCTTTATTTTACTAAAGTCTTGGGAGTATTGGTGCCATTTAGTGTATTTATGTATGATGTTAATGGCTACTTTTAAGCTTCTTACTTGATGATTTCTAAGGTATTAGAAATTATTAATCTATTCTGCAAAATATTTAAAAACAAATTGCATTTAAATAAAAAAATGAAATATTTATGTTATTTGCTAACTATCCCAGAATAAATCCTGCTAATTTAGTAGAATAAGTATTCATAAAAGTTTAAGTATTTAGGAATTATTTTCCCACAAAACAGTCATGAAGACTTTTCTTCGAACATATAATCATCGACACCTAAAGAGCGAATGCTCTAAAGTGCGAACGGCCACTTCTGCAAATTTTTTCCTTGGGAAAAAATGAATTTGGCCGTTATCGGGACTCACCCTTTTCCCCAATGTAGAGCAATCTTGGGGTTGGTATATTTAGTTAGGGGGGTGTTGGGGAACAGCCCCCACTTGATTAGGGTTTTGAAGTTTGTGTTCTTGTGTACAGCCCCGTGAATTTTTTCCCAGAGGAAAATATTCACAGATGTAGCCGTTTGCGCTTTAGAGCATTCACGCTTTAGGTGTATATGATTATATGCTCGAAGAAAAGTCTCTTTGAGCATATAATATAGACCTTGTAGAGACTTGTAAAAGACAGCTGGAAGAAGTAGAAGTTGTTTTAACTAGACATGCTGAGGATATAAATTGCATGCAAATTGCTGAAAAGCACAAGAAAGAAACAATGGTGGAACAGAAATTTAAATATTAACAAATGGCACACAAATTAGCTGACCTCAAGGACAGATCATAAAGAGACAACTTGAAGTTTACAGCAGTACCATAGGGAAGAGTATTAATGACTTTATGAAGAAATGCATGAGCACATGACTGGACTTTCTATTGCTGACATCAAAACAGAAGAAGCATACAGACTAAATATTTCTAATCTGAGACTGAAAAAGCAACTGAAACCCATATTGATTAAACTGCACATATTCCAACTAAAGGACGGGATCATATTCTGTGGCAGAAGAGGGCAATCTAAAACAATGGAGACAGAAGGATTTGTGTGGATAATGATTCTTCACCACAAACATAAGCCAAGACAAATGGCTTTTGTTCTTTCCATAAGACTCTGCAGAGAAATTAAACTTCACTGTAAGTTATTATATCCTGCATTACTTCAAATCCAGTTGTATTAAAAATCCACACAAATTTTCAGCAGGCACAAGATGAACTGACAAAGTGAAGTAATGATTTGGTGGCAGCAGTCCATATAGTCAATAGGTGTATAAAAGCAAACTATCATCACTTCAAAGGCAAGATTTCCTCCAAAGCTCCTTCCTGTTTTATAAAAGAAAATGATGGCTATAAAAGAGATGGAACATTTTCAAAAGTGGAAGATGCTGTAAAACAAAACAAACAACTACAAAAAACAAACAAATATTACTATAAACATTTAATTAGTCTTCTTCTTCTTCTTTCTGCTTTTCCTGGTTAGGGGTCACCACAGCAGATCATCTGTCTGCTTATGATTGGCAGTGGAGTTTTTTATGGTGTCAAGTTGCCAGCCCAGCGCCCAACCTTCCACAGAAGGCACACACAGACACACACACACACACACACACAAACACACACACACACACACACACACCTAGGGCCAATTTAGATTGTCCAATCCACCTACTGCATGTCTTTGGGATGTGGGAGGAAACCGGAACACCCAGTAGAAACCCGCGTGACCACAGGGAGGACATGCAGACTCCACATAGAAGGCACCCCAGCTGAGAATTGAACTGGAGAACCTCTTGCTGTGAGGCAGCAATGCTAATCGCTGCACCAGCGCGGCCACCCATATAATAAACATTTAGTTAGTACAGTACTTAAAAAAGATAAATGTTTATATGAAAAACTATTGAATTCAATAAGTACCAGACAAAAAATATATGATTAATGCAAATATAAGTATGTAAGTATTACAGCTGAAATTTAAATTAAAATTAAAAAAGTTTGCATGCGACTGAACAGGGAAGCTATGCCGCATCTTGTCTGATGGAAATATCTGTTTTCAAACTGAAAACTGTGTTGCGTTGCTTTAAATAAAGGTACTATGGCACTTTGGAAGCAATAGGGAAATGATGCTTGAAAAAGGAAAGTAATATAGGATGGAAGCAAATAGTATTGTATATAGTTCTGGTAATGCATGCACTAGGCGAAAGAATGTGTAAAAAGTTAAAAAGATGAGTGTGTTTTTTAAAAATGTTTTTTGGTCTCTCTTAGGACATCATTTAACAGGTCCGGCCCCCGTTGCCCCATGTCCCTGCTGGTTTACCAGCTTATCTGCTACCTCAGCATTATTCTGAAATTTTTGGGTCTGGTTGTGGATCCTAGCAGTGTTCTGGGGACTCAGATACCTTTACATCTGTCTTGACGGGTCTTTATATGCCCTACCCACTCCCTGCCCCACCTCCCATGCTCATCAATTACATTTGAGGGCAACTCCCTTTTTTGGACCATACCTCCCCAAAGGGAGCATTATTAACCCACAGTCTTCCATTCCTCCATGGTGTTCCATCAGTCACCCAAGCCATTAACTGAACCCCATTAACTGAACCCAGGTTGACTGGGCCATAGTCAGGGCTTTATCCCTGTATGCCACCAAAGCTGCAAAAAGACAAGTATGTTGATTGGAAGCAGACCAGATGGCAAGTTTCACAAAAATAATGCAATGTAAACCATGACTGAGGGAACTTGTTTAAATGCAAGGAAGTGTATATATGGGCAAGGCTGTTTGGTATAATTAAAATGTAAAAGATACAAACAGGAAGAGATTTTAAAACCACTGAGATTAGTAACTATCAGGGAGAAAATACTTAATTTAATTTTGTATGCTATTTTAACCACACAGAAACGAATAAAAGTATTCACCACAAAAAGACCAGGAACCACTGTATCCATTGATTTCAAAGTTCAGTCATTTAATACACATATTTTCACTTCAGTTATATAAAAACAGTGAATGTATTCTCCTATTTTGTATGCTGTTTGTTAAAACTTACATTTGTTGTCAGGATTCAGAATGGAAGATTCTCTGTCTGCAGACTGATCTATCTTCAGTGCTATTGGAATGCAACTTGCCTTTCTTGATAAGCTGTGCTTTATTGCAAGAACATGAAGTTGCTGTGTCTGGATAGTTGGGTCTGACCTTTTAAAAAATAACTACAGCATTTATAATATCCAATGAAGGGTAAAGAGCATATTTAAAAATATATATACTCTTGCTGCAGGTGTGAACAACCTGTAGAAATGAGTATGAAGTAATGGAGATAGGTTGGCTATCAACAAAAGCATAGAGGGAGAAGTACAGAAAATTAAATGCTGCAAACAAATGAATCAAAGAGGTCAGTGATTCATGATAGCAGTTCTACAACTCAAAGGAGTAAATCAGAGTGTGAGTCTGATTAGAGAGTACTGGAAGAAGCTTTACACTGCTGTGTTTGTATAGCACATACCTCTTCTCTCAACCTCTTAGTGCAAGAAATCTGGACAAAGCCTACAATAATGGGGCAAAAGACCCCAAAATATACTTTATATGTTGCTCTTATAAACTTAGAAATTCGATAGAATAATGCCATTTGTGTTAACATGCATTTTTCTGAAGGATATGAAGTCTGAAACGCAAATGCCTGTTATTATTTAGTGACTTCAATCCTCAGTGATTTGCAAAAAAAAAAAAAAGAACACAAATTTTATGAGCAAAAGACTAAATATATGAGTCAAACATCTGGACATTCTGAAAAATCTGGACATTTGAGAGCTATGGTATAGAGTGTCAGTTCAGTGGCCTTGTGAACAATATGTACCTTTACTTCCCAAGTGACTGGTAACTGGGCTTGGATACCCTTCCCTTTCTCTATTTATCTTTGACTGTACTTGTTTTTCCTAGCTTTACTATTCATTGATCAGGTTTTTCAGAAAGGGTAGTCACAGGCCCTAGCCAGACCTTCCTGGTTTTGCTGTATCAGTCCTTGGCATGCAGGGAAGCGGGGGTAAGCTGGTCTACCTTTTGGGAAGGGAATAAAGAACAGAGGATTACACAGGCTTATATTCCCTTTATATCAGGGATATAAGGACTTCCATGGTAGAGGTCAAGCCAGCTCAGCAAAAGTGTAAAGGTACTCAACTCTGAATTTCTGGTTGGATACTGGATCTCATACTGCCCTAGAGTTCCCTAAGGTAAAAACTGCAACAGTGACCACATTTAAACATCTAAAATTATAGAAAGTTGGTAACAGAACTGTCAGTTTGCATCTGTAATAGATTGCTGCAATATGGTAAGAGGCAAAGAGGAGGCATGAGAGAGAGAGAATGATAGGTAGCATTAGCATATATCATACAAGACTATGGTGCAAAACTTAATTCTAATGGACACTATTTCACCCAGCTCTATGGCTGTATGCATTTCATTTCTGCTTGCTTCCATGTCTGTATCTTTCTGATGCTGAAAATGACATTGTTCTTCTCTGGTGTTTAACATAGTAATGTTTCTTGCTGATTGCATTTGTATGTACATTACTCAAACTATAGACAGTATTCTTCAAGGTACACATGGAAAAAATCTGAAATGTAAATGAAAGCCCAACAATTTTTGACCTTAGAAAGATTTTTCCCTTCATGATTCATTTATCATGCCATGTATTGTATAGTGTATGCTAACTTATATTTTTCTCTGTGTTTCTCTTCCTCTCTGCACCCTCCTTCCTCTTGTGATGTTGCTGCTTTCTATTACCAGTGGAAGTCAAATTCAGAATTACTAAATACCCATTTATTTTGTTTTATTCATTTTTAACTGTTAAACTCACTAGACACAAGTGCCTCCTTACAGGGGTGATCTAGGAGTACTGTTTCTTTAAAACAGTTGCTCATAGAGTCTGCAAGTGCAGAAAACTGACATTGATATAATTGTATTATTTTTTTGTTTTATTTGTTTGACAACTAACATAGTGGTCTGATCCATAGTGATACTTAAATAGACAGAGTATATCTGTGGCCTTGTCTTTTCTGATAAGACCCAAGGCCTGCAAAAACTACATGCACTGTTGGTGACTCCCTGCTGGTGAGGAAAGTAATCTCCTTTTTGTCTGCGAGTTGTTTAAACTGATAGAGCTGCTTTCGTTTTTTAACTCTTCCATTTTGTTTTCTGTTTTGAGAACTCTGCTTGTTCTGGTATTTTTGCTATATATGGCAGATAGACAATCTGTGGCTTTGTCCTTTCTGATAAGACTCAAGTCCTACAAAAATTACAAGCACTGCTGGTGACTCCCTGCTAGTGAAGAAAGTAATCTCTTTTTTGTCTGTGAGTTGCTTAAACTGATAGAGCTGCTTTCTATTTTACCTTTTCTATTTTGTTTTCTGTTTTGAGAAATCTGCTTGGCTTGTTGTTTTTGTTTTGTGTGGCAGATAGACACTTAAATTACCCAGGCTGAACATTTTACATGCTTTCTTCATTGATTAATTTATTTCTTGAGTGCTACTTAAATACACAGAGTATATCTGTGGAATTGTCTTTTCTGATAAGGCATGCAAAAATTACCATCAGAAAATGATTGACTTTAACAATTGGCTTAGCAACTGGTGTCATTCCAAAGGGATAAAATACTTGTCAGCCTGGGAGGACATGGTTGACAGGCCACACTGCTTTGCCAGGGATGGTTTTCACCTGCCACCTCTAGGCTTTTGGATATTGGCCAAAAGCTTGTCCACTCCCATAGTGCCCTGTTTTTGGCATTGCTAAACAGACAAACCTTTCAACATACCAGAGCTACTCAGGACAAGCTAAAGGTGTTAGTGCTCAATTCTAAGAGTCTCAACAAGAAACTGCACTCCCTAGAAGCTCTCCTCACCCTGGAGAATGCTGACATCTGTACAGTTACTGAAACATGGTTCAAAACCATGCAAAGCACACTGGTAGTGCATGGCTATAACACCTTTCATACACTTCAGCCACCCACTGAGCATGAAAGAGCAAAATGTGGAGGTGTATCTATCTACATAAAGGATAAACACACCTCAAGGCTGGTCAGAAAATATGACATGGTTGAGCTACACCATGTCCAACTAACCATGGGAAAAATCCATTGCCACATTGTTACTAGCTACAGGTCCCCCACCATGAACCAGGAAACCCATACATCATACCTGAAGTTATTGAATCACTCACCATTCAGCCCAATACCATACTCATGGGTGATTTTGAACTACCCCTTCATTAAATGTAAAGCATACACAACCACTAATATGCAGGCTCAAAGATGTATTGGCTTTGTAAATTCAAATGCCCTGGAGCAGCTAGTATTCACTTCCATGAGGGGAAAAAAATACCTAGATCTGGTACTCACAAATATAGGAGAGAGCTGCATCCTCCCTAGTGTGATGTTCTCACTGGTAAGATCAGATCACAAAGTGGTCTCTCTTGAAATAAGTAAAACTAGTCCTCCCACCTAATCCCAAAAACTTTAAGAACTTCTCCAAGGTAAATTACCTGCCATTAAGGGATGGCATAGCTAGTTTTCAGGCTCTCTCAAATCCCGAAAACACAGAAACCTATGAAAAAGAATACACAAAAGCCCTGTACAACCATACAAAATGCTGCATAGAAACAGCATTACCAGACCAAAATAAACTCAGGTCACACTGCAAAAAGAAACCACCCTGGTGGACCCCTGGTATTAATAGGTTGTACAACAAAAGAAAGAAATTATGTTGAGAATAAGAGGGAATGTGCACAACAGAGCAAAAAGGACTTCATTAGTCTAAACAAGCAAATCAGGGAACTAGTCAAGCCTCTGAAAGCAGACTTTGAGGTTAAAATAGCCTCCAAAGTTAAAGATATGCATAAGGCATTTTTCAGTTATGTCTGCAGTCTTAAGGGCAACGACCAAAAATGTGCAGAATTAGTTGTAGAAGGCATCACCTATACTCAACCAGAAAATATAGCAAATCTGCTGTCTGATAAAAATTAATCTCAAATTTCACTTCACCATCACCCCCAGTTTTCCACCAAGAAATGCACTCCACCACCAATTATCACCTAATAACAGGTTGCCACTGCGCTCTCTAAAGCTAAAAACACAGCTTCTTTGGGGCCTGATGATACACCAGGTTGCCTCTTAAACATCTTAAATCAGGACTTATCATGTCCATTAAGATTTCTGTTTAACCACAACCTCCAGACTGGCTTTGTCCCGATAGAGTGGAGGGCTGCAACAGTCATCCCTCTGCATAAAGGGAGACCATCTACTGACCTAGGAAATTACAGACCCATAAGTTTTATTAGTCATATATAAGGCCATGGAAAGAATAATCATGGACCTGATAAATAATGACATAGGAAACTTCCAAACACTGGACCTGACCTGTTTTGACTTTGTCAAGGGCAGGTCATGCCTACTGAATCTGGTGGATATCTTTGAGAAGTTCACTAAGGCCATATATGTGGGTAAAACAGTAGATGGAATAGGAGCTTGCTCCATCTACAACATGCATCAATCTGGTACTGCAGTACTTCCAAGAATGGTGCACCCTCCCCCTGGCCCCTGGGAGGACTCTTTCTTAGGACGTGCAGTGGTGCAGCAGTAGCATTGTTGCCTCACAGCAAGAAGTTCTCTGGTTTGATTCTCGGCTGGAGTGCCTTCTGTGTGGAGTCTACCTGTCCACCCTGCATTCATGTGGGTTTTCTCCAGGTACTCTGGTTTCCTCCCATGTTACAAAGACATGTATCTGGAGTGTTTCTCTCCAGGCCTCCACTGAAAATTGGCTTCGTTCCCAGTCGGAATTTCCCAGTAAACAAATGTTAAATAAAAATAAAATAAAAATAAAATATATAAACTCACAAAACTGGGCATAAATTCCTACATCAACAGATAGACAGCCATTTGGCTCATGGACATGTGGTTAAAGCAGATGAATCCAGATCCAGCAAAATGCCAGTTACTACTAATGGTGTGCCACAGGGGTCAGTGCTGGGACCACTCCTGTTTGGAATATAGTTCAATAAAGTCAAGACTAATGTGGAAGGCCTCTGCATTACAAAGTTTGCCTATGACTGCAAGTTGGGAGAAGTCAGCGAATCTCTCCCAGTGATGTTGATATCCTTCAGGAGGGTCCAGATCAGAGAAATAACTGGTGCCTGAACCATGGCCTAAAACTTAATGTGACAAAATGCATTATCATACCCTTTGGGAAGTCAAATACCCCTGCAAACTACAACATCAGTGACACACCCCTTCAGAGGTGAGAGATCCAGGTACACAGATGGATAGTAGCCTGAACTTTGACTGCCATGTGTACACAGTGGTGAAGAAGTCCTTCTGTAGGGCAGAACTCCTAAGGAAAGGTATGGCATCCAGATCCAAGGAAATTATAGTCCTGCTGTACTCGGCTCTCAGTAGACCAATAATTGAGTACAATGTCCATTTGGCATGCACTTGACTAGCAGCTGGTGTGGCCTCAGAGATTCCTCACAGATAAAATACAGGGTATAAACAACATGTCATATGTGAAGAGACTAAAAGCCCTATCCATTTACTCTGTCTCCTACTGACTATTAAGGGGTAACCTATGCCTGACCCACAAGGCACTCAGAAATCCAGCTTTGGTGGAACTACTACATATCTGCAAATCAAACAGCATGAGGTTAACCTGATCTAGGGATCTAAACTTAGTCAGCAACTCAAACAGAACATGCTGGGGAGACAGATATGTGTCTCAGAGATTGCCCCTTCTTTGGAACAGGCTTCCTATTCACATTAAGTAGAGCCCTTCCCTGGACCTCTTCATACACAATTTGCATCAATGGATGGGGAATCACAAATTCACACCTGGGATAGTGCCTATGTCCCTTATGGACAGGGGCAATCTGTAAGATATGTAAGGCATAGGCACAAACCCATGCCATCCTAGTGCCCCTAGGGGCCATATATTGGGAAAAAAACATTTTATATTGGCTAGGCTTGTAAGGGCTCTTAAGATATTAGCCTAGTAATCTCCTATGAACCTATGACACTTCAGCCACAATCCACTATGCAATCAAATTATACAATATAATTTTACAGTCAATACTTACAGTGCAGTTTGCAGGTGTTGCTCTGTGGTCATTATTTAAACATTTCCAGAGGAATACTACAATCTATACAGATAGGATAGTTTAGGGTAACAGGAAGTTAAAACAGATCTAACTGAACCCACAGATTAGTGGCAATAAGCAATAGCTGTTAGCAGAAAGTGATGCAGGTTAGTTGTATATTAGGCAAGTAAAATTTGTTAAGGTATTGCACTTTCTGAATACAAGGCCACATGGAGCCCAGCGTAATGCATGAGGAAGTGGGATCAACAAATGTAAAATAAAAATAAAATAAATAATAAAATTAGGCCTGAGGATAGAGCAGGCACTGTTTAAGGGGGAGAGAGAGCGGTAGAGGGTCTGATAAGTATTCTGGCTTTGTGAAATTGTAACTTAAGGTAATTTGAGATAATTTTGGGCGGGGCATTAGAAGTGAGTTGGGATAGGGAGATGTCATATTTTCTAATTTTGCAGATGATGGTGAAAAGAATATATAATTACTTTTTAAGATGGAGCTAGTTGATACAGATTGAAGAATGTAGAGTGTCATGCATATTTAGGTGATAGTGGGGCAAACCTGTAGAGTGAGTTTGATAAAAATTGGAGGTCTGTGAGATTTTGGACAGAGGCACTGGAAAGGAGGGGAAGACCTATTTCATTTGGGCATGGAGAATGTGTTTCTGATGACATTATGGGTACTAGACATGTGGAAGTGGGATATTTTGTTCATAGGTTCATAGGCTCATAGGTAGGACCTAGACTATCTGCCCTAGGGCCCATACAAGCCTAGCCAAAAAATGTACCCTGGCTTTCGCCACCCAAGAAAATTATTTTCCTGTGCCCCTGTTGAGCAGAGCCACAGAAGTGATCCCCAGGGTGAATTTCCCATTTCCCATCCAATCATCATGATTTTTCTTGAAGAGTGCTAATGAGGAGCTCTGTTTGACATAGATAAGTAGTCTGTTCCAGAGTATAGGAAGCCTCTGGGACAGGAATCTATCCCTCCAGCATGTTCTGTTTATTGTGGTGACAAGGTTTAGGTCCCTAGAGCGTGTAGCTTGGAGGGATTGGGATTTCTTTAAGTGGAGCATGTCCAACAGCTCTGGGTTTGACATAGCTTTGTATGTTAGGCAGAGATCGCCCCTGAGTAGGCGATATGCGATGGAGTAAAGCTGTAGTTTTTTGAGACGCTCTGCATAGGGCATCTGTTTGAGGCCAGTAATCCTCTTTGTGAGGTATTTCTGTGGTCTTTCCAATTGTTGTATATGTCTTATAGGTTCATAGGTAAGTACTAGGCTATCTGCCCATGGGCATTTATAAGCCTAGCCACAGAGTGATGGCTTTCGCCTCCCCATTAGATTAGTAACCTGGGCCTCTGTCAACAGGGCTCCTGAAGTGATCCCAGGGTAGAACTTATGATTACCCATCCACTCATCAAGATTTCTCTTGAAAAGGGTCAGAGAGGAGCTCTGTCGAATATGGATTGGGATTCTATTCCAGAGTGAGGGCAGTCGCTGGGACAGGAATCTATCCCTCCAGCATCTTGTGAGGTACATACCAAAAGGGGCGTTGTACTCTATAATGGGTCTAATGAGTGATGAGTAGAGGGGAACAATGAACTCTTTTTTTCTGGATGAGAATCCTTTTGTGATGAGATGAGCCACGTAGAAGGATTTCCTGACCACTGTGGCGATGTGATTATCAAAGGAGGGACTACTGTCCACCTGTGTCCCAAGATCTCTTATCACATTTTTGGCATTAAGTAGACTACCAGCTATGTGGTAGTTCATGGGTACAGAGTTTTTACCAAAGGGGATGACAATACACTTTTTGGCATTGAGCTTCAGGCCATGGCTTTGACACCAGGTATCTGTCTCAGTGAGGCCCTTTTGTAGTTTGTCCACATCATTAGGAGTTTTGATTATGGCTCCTAGTTTACAGTCATCTGCAAACTTTGTTAGCCAAAGACCTTCTGTGTTGGCCTGCACTTCAGAGAAGTAGTTACCAAACAGGAGAGGACCCAGGAATGAACCCTGTGGTACTCCACTTGTCACTGGTCTGATGTCGGATTTGGAATCCGCTACTTTCACAGTGTGGGTTCTGTCCGTGAGCCAGTTGGCAACCCATCTTGTGACATAGGGATTTATACCTAGTTTAGTGAGCTTATCTATAATTCCAGAGTGGGGGATGGTGTCGAAAGCCTTGGCAAGATCTAGATAAGCTGTGTGAACCATTTTACCCTCATCTATGGCTTTGGTGACTGCTTCAAATAAGTCAATCAGGTTTAGGAGACATGATCTGCCTTTTACAAATCCAAACTGGGTAGGGTCCAGAGTTTGGAGATTACCAATGTCTTTGTTTAGGAGTTCCACAATGATACGTTCCATGGCCTTGCAGACCAGGCAGTAGTTCCTGGGGTCCGTCATGGCTCCCCCTTTCTGGAGTGGGATAACCGTCGTGGTGTGCCATTCAGTGGGTACAAAGCCTGAGGTGAGGCTATGACTGAACATGGTACTTAGGTAGGGTGCCAGTTCATTCTGTAGTTCATGTAGAATGCAGCCTGGGATATTGTCAGGTCCCATGGATGCTGTGTTCTTGGCTTTGGAGAGTGTGTTTTTTACCTGTGCAGACATGATTATAGGAACTTTGCATTCTTCCGGTATAGGGATGGGCCCTCTAGGGGGTGAGAGGGGGGTAAAGTTAGCACTGAACCTATCTGCTAGGATGTTGGCAATATCAGTTGGTTCTGTATATTTAGTGCCATTGTGCTGTAACTCAGAGCAGATCTGAGTGTTCCCATTTAGATTCTTGACATAGCTATAGAATTCTTTGTGGTTGTCTTTAGATTCAGTGGCAATTTTGTTTTCGTAACTAGCTTTAGAGGATTTTATGAGGGATCTCAGCTTCTTACTGAGGTTGACCAGGGAGTTCCTTCAGTCATGGGATTTTACTCTTTTTTGCAACAGTTTCTTTCTTCTGTTGTAGAGTTTGTTTATGGCAGAGGAACACCAGATTGGCTTCCTTTTTTTTGGAGGATAGCATCTTGGTTCTATTAGGGATAGCATGATCCATGCATTTGTGTAAGTGCTTATAAAGTGCATTTGTGTAGGATTCAGCAGTCATACCTCTATTGTCCGTCTGCATGGGTGTCATGAAGTTTGCCACTTCTGTCTTAAGAAGTGTGAAGTTGGCTTTGGAGAAGTTTTTTACGATGGTTTCCCTAATTGGGGGTGGGGGTGGGATGTGGATGTCTAGGCTGATTAGCTTGTGGTCAGATATGACCAATGAGGAATTGACCTCTGGTGTGGAACACCGGTTTCCCATGTTGGTAATGACCAGGTCTAGGATATTGCTGCCCCTGGTGGGGGTGTGAATAAGTTGATCCAAGGTGTTGGAATTTATGAATTCTAGAAAACATTGAGCAAAAGAGTTGGTACATGAGTAGTTTTCCCAGTTAATGGTTGGGTAGTTGAAATCGCCCATTATTAGGGTGTTTGGTTGTACCCTAATACTTTCCAGTGTATCAAGAAATGAGGAGTGTGAATCCTGGGGCATGGTGGGGGGTCTGTAGCAAGCTACAATTTGGATTGCGGTCTTGCCCAGAATTAGTTGCACTTGGATAATCTCGGATGCATTATGCCGTGCAACTAGCCTGGAGGTGTGGATATCCTTAATGAATATGGACACGCCTCCACCTTTAGTGCTTATTTCTGGGTTAGGTGGCCGAAAGGTGTGGTATGAATTGAAGCCTGGTAATGCAGCGGTGCTCTCTGGAGCTTTGAACCAGGTCTCTGTCACTGCACAGATGTCAATGTTCTCCATTTTAAGGAGTGCCTCGAGTGAGTGCATTTTGAGGTTTAGACTTCTAGCATTGAGTAGCATTACCTTCAGATTTTGCTTGCTTGTACCTGTTACGGTGGTGAATTTGTCATTTGAACCTTGCCTAAAAAAGGCACTATAGGGGTGGCAAGAGCCTTAGCCAGTATCTGGAATCCTAAGGGCGACAGGTGCAGGCCATCCCTGGCAAAGCATCGTGGACTGTGGATCATGTCGTCCCAGGCAGACAAATACTGGATCCCCTTAGAATGACACCATAAGCTTAGCCAATTGTTAAAATCAATCATTTTGTCCTTGTACTGTGGTATCATTCTGGGTGATGGCAGGATGCTACTCAGGGTTAGGGTCATACTTGCCTGGGATACAAGATTGGAGAGCTCCTCCATGTCTCTTTTCATGTAGTCCAGGGAGGTACGTCTCAGGTCATTCACACCAACATGGACAATGACAATGTCATATTTGTACTTATTGTGGAGTGACCTGAGTGCATGCGTTATGTGGCGGATCCTGGCACCTGACAGGCAGCTGACAGTAACTTTCTCCTTGTTTAGTCTAGTGAGTGGAACATCAGTGTGCCTGACTATAGAGTCACCTATGACTAGAGTGTTGAGTACGTTGTTATGCCTTATGGGCTGTGGTTGAGTGGCACACTGAGTTTGTGGGCTATGTATCATTTGGGTTGTGTTGGGGGGTGGAGTTTGCTTGTGTTTATGCTTTGGATGTCCCTGATGCTTGGGCAGGTTTTTATTGAGTGCCTCCATGAATGTAGGTGTGTGTTTTGTGTTTCTATGTGTGTGTTTTGGTGGTGTAGGTTTTGAGGGACTATGTGATGAGTGTGGTGTGGTGCAAGTGTTTACCTTCTCCTGTTGACTGTCTAGTCCAGTCTTGGGTGAAGAGAGCTTTGCTTCCAGTTTGGCTATATAAGTGCATCTCTCACAGGTTGTAGTGTTGGGTGGTAGGAGGAGAGGATTGTCTGTGTACATGAGGCAATTGCTGCATTGTCCCAAGATGCCCAGATTCATCAGGTAGACAGGAGAAATCACCGGGAGCTGACCCTTAGACATGCCTGGATAGGTGCTTATTTATTAAGTATTAAAAACTGCTTTCCTCTAGACAAGTGAGGAAAGTTGAGTGCTGTAGTAATTTGCAGCTTATGTAGTGCTTACAACAAGTTCTGAACAAGTGCTGAGTTCAAAGAAACAGATTTGAGTGCTGAAGCTAGAAAACTGGCTAGTTATAAGAAACAAAACTAAGCTAGAAGGATTCCCTTGTGACAGACAAATAAGGAGTGAGTGATTTTTTTCCCCCTTTGAGGTGGTTTATTTGGCAGGACAGAGATAATATGGGGCTGGGGCAGAGACCAAGGTATTTAGAAGGGACAAGTTCAATGCTGTCATTGTGAAGAGTTAAGAAGTGAACGTGTTAAGAGATGGAGCTCAGTCTGGTGTGAGATCTAAATATTATTACTTTCCTTTCCTTTCATAGTTACATACGAGATGTTTGTTATCTAGGCAGTTTTTTAGAGCATGCAGGTTATGCAGGAAGTCACCCAGATGGATAGCAACCTGACTTTTGACCACCATGTCGATTCTGTTGTATGGAAAGCCTTCTACATGGCCAACCTCATAAGTAAGGATATCTCATCCAGGGACAAGGAGGTCATAACATCCCTGTATTCTTCCCTTATAAGGCCCGTTATTGAGTACATTGCTCCTTTCGGCATGTACCTCGCAAAGCACATGCAGCAGCTGGAGAGACCACAGAGGTTCCTCACCAGGAGAATCCAGGGCCTCAAACATCTGCTATACACAGATAGGCTAAAAGCCCTATCCCTCTACTCAGTTTCATACAGACTCCTCAGAGGTGACCTTTGTCTGGCATACAAGGCGATCACGGACCCCACCTTGATGGGACTGCTGCATATCTGCAAGTCAAACTCCACTCGAGTAACCCACAAGCACAGCCTCAACATGGTCTGTAACATCAACAAGACTTGTTAGCAGGACAGATTTGTGTCCCAGAGACTCCTCCATCTATGGAATAGACTCCCTCTCTACATCAAGCAGAGTACCTCTTTACCCCTTTTTAAGCACAATCTGGATAACTGGATGGGAAACAGAAAATATACCCTGGGATTCCACCTATGTCCATGCTGGACAGGGGTATCGGGTGCTGATTTGTCTAAACATGGGCTAAACTCTTGGCTAGGCTTATAAGGGCCTCAGGGCAAATAGCCTAGTAACATCCTATGATCCTATGCAGTGAATAAAGGGCAATAAATGAGGCTGTGAGCTCTTAATGGACTGTTTCCTGTAGGCCCATGGTTTGATTCCCTCAGCCTCCCTTTGCTTACTGTGTGACTTTGAGAAAGTCACTTAACAGACAGTGCTTTGGGGCAGTTGGAAATTTGGGCTAGGCTCCTTAATGACCTCCTGGTCTGCATGCCTAGTTACTACTTATGAACCTATAAAATGATACTGAAACTCTCTATATAAACAGGATGACGGTCATTTGCAGCCCATAGCCTTACATCTCTGAAATAAACTGCCAGATGTATGCACAGCTTCCTTTGGCCTTTTTTCCCCAACTGTATCCCCTCTGTTCCTTTCCCTCACTGCTAAGCATTCTCCTAGCTCCCATAACCCCTCAACTTGTTTCCCTTCGTCTTTGTATAATCGCTGCTTTCCACTTTTGTACCCCAGAGCCTGCTCTCCTTACTTTTTACTGTCCCTGATGTGTCCTAACCTTATTTTGTTCTCTCCATCACTCATATTCCTCACTGCCTCTATCTTTACAGCTTCTCTCCATCAAGTCCTCTGTTTAGACTAACATAAGCCTCTTTCCCCTGAATGCGAATACTTCCCTATTATGAATGGGTGTTTTACTGTACTACAGAAATATTTCTCCTGAAAACATATTATTTCGTTCCTTCACTTATGCTGTTATAAGATCATGAACTTGGCTGTTACTGGTAATGAAACGTGTCTGTCATTGTACTGCTGTAGCTTATGGCAACAAAATGCAAATAAACAGTATTCCATTGATCTGATTTTGATCTCCACAACATCTGCCCTCATACTTTGTGACTTTGAACATATCAGTTGGTGTGGCCAAAACTACCAAGTCGCTATTGAAAGCAAACAGCTGAGATCAGCAAATCTTATCCATTTAATGGAAAACAGCCAGCGTCATATCTATCTTTACCTGTTGTTTATCTGCATCTGTAGCTGTACTTAACTCTGTACTTGTATTTACTTCTCACTGTTAAATCTGTATTGTGCCTAACTTCTGTTTACTTCTGGGATTCCTCTGTGAAAGGAATATTATTGTTCCACTGTGATTAACTAATTGCAAGATTATAATAATAGTTTTATATAAAGCTTTGTATAAAGGTAGCTTTTGCAATGTATTTTGTTCACTGCAGCACTGCCATCTTGTGGTTATTGGGAATAATGCAGACATATGTGGTTAAAAAACGCCCACTGCTGTTCGTACTGGTGTCGGACTATTTATTTTACATTTGTTAACCGGGATAGTCCACTGGACACAGGTCCATTTTCAGTGGAGGCCCGAGGAGAAAAGCTCCACACACAACAAAAACATGTAATAAAAATAATACAAAGTTTGCAAACAAAAATTACATACAAAATGCAGTGAGTCCTAATTAATGTAGTTATGCACAGTACGTACATAGCAGACACAATTAGTAAAACAGAGAAATAATACAGTAATAGAGTCACTAGTCTAAAGGAAAAAAATATCAAGATCATTGCTGGAGAAACATGTAAAACAACAGCTTCATAAAGATTGTTAGAGTCTAATTCATAATATCAATCAATTTTCATTATAGGTTCATAGGTTCATAGGTTCATACTAGGCTATCTGCCCTAGGGCATTTATAAGCCTAGCCAGAATGTGTTTGGCTTTTGCCACCCATTTTAAATTTATTTTGCTATGCCCTTTTTCGAGGTTAGTATACTGTGCCTCTGTCTAACAGTGACACAGAAGTGATACCCGGGGTAAACCTACGATCTCCCATCCACTCATCAAGATTCCTCTTGAAGAGAGTCAATGAGGACTCTGCCTAACCTGGAATGGGATTTTATTCCAGAGTGAAGGGAGCCTCTGGGTTATGAATCTGTCCCTCCAGCATGTCCTATTTATTTCAGTGCTGAGGTTCAAGTCTCTTGAGCGTAGCTCGATGGGATTTGGATTTTCTGAGGTGCAGCATGTCCATTAATTCCGGGTTGGACATGGCTTTATACGTCAGGCACAGATCGCCTCTGAACAGGCGGCATGCCACTGAGTAGAGCTGGAGTTTCTTTAACCGGGCAGCATATGGCATCTGTTTGAGCCCTTTGATCCTCTTGGTGAGGTACTTTTGGGGTCTTTCCAGTTGCTGCAGGTGTCTGGTAAGGTACATCCCAAAAGGGGCATTGTACTCAATTATGGGCCTGATGAGGGATGAGTAAAGAGGCACAATGACCTCCCCTGATCTAGATGTGAATCCCTTCATGATTAAGTGGGCTATATAAAATGTTTTTCTAACCACTTTGGCCACGTGGTTGTCAAATGAGAGATTGCTATCAACTTGGGTCCCCAGGTCCCTAATTACTTCTTCTGTACTTAATGGATTACCACCTATGTGGTAATTTGTAGGCACTTTGTTTTTGCCAAAGGGGATGACTATACACTTTTTGCCATTTAGCTTGAGGCCATGGCTCTGGCACCAGTTGTCTGTTTCTATGAGGCCCTTTTGGAGGATGCTTGTGTCGGCTGGAGAGTCGATTATGGCGCCCAGTTTCCAGTCATCTGCGAACTTGGTCAGCCACAGTCCTTCTGTGTTGGCCTGTACCTCCGAGAAATATATACCGAACAAGAGAGGTCCCAGGACTGAGCCTTGTGTAGTGTAGTACATGTGTAGTACATAGTGTTATGTATTTATACAATTGTAGAACCTAGACCTATCCATTCATCTTGAGGTGTGAGAATAAAAAGGTGGAGGAGGGTCTGGCATAAGGGAGGGTCTAGGCTTTTGTAGTGCAAACCAGTAAGCAGAAACAAAGCACCCTGAACCACTGCTAGGTAGGCACACAAATTTATTAAGCCGAACAGTTCACTCGAAAAAATAACGCTGAATCAAATCACCATACGTTTTCGTCCACAACTTCATCAGATTACACTAATACATTCAGTTAACTGCTTTTATATACTCATCCAAATTTTAAAAAACAGCCAGTAAAAACAATCATTGTACATAGAAATGCATTGAGTTACTGCCCTCTACTGACAAGGAGGATTATTACACATTAATGTCACAATTTTGCTGATCTCATTTTTAATACAGGGGCAAGTGAGATCATGTCATTTAAACCAGGGAATTTACTGGCCTCCAACACCACTTGCCAGTATAATTCCCTGTATTCAACTAAAGTCTCCCACATACCGCCCTGGGGTCCTTTGGCACAACCTCTAATATAAAAACTGAAATTCAGCTTCAGGACAAGTTTTTGTGTGTTTGTACAGAGAATTTGTTTCACATTTTATACGAATATCATAGGTGTGCTCATAAATTCTCTGCTTAACCTTTCTTTCACTCTTGCCAATGTAAATGCATTACATTTTTTACATAACCCAACATAAATAATCCCTTTTGTGTTACAATTCGCAAAAGTTTTTAAAGTTAAAATTTTGTTATTTCTGGCAGGTAAAGTAATGGTATCCCCAGTAATCAAATAAGAACAATAATTACAAGCACCACATTTAAATACACCAGCTTTTTTGTTTGTACCTGCTAACCTTGAATTCCCTTTACTACCTCTTTCAAAAATGTCCTTCAGGGTGTTCCCTTTCCTATAAATATGTTTTATTTCACCCTGGAAAATGTGATTTAAGTCAGAAACTTTAGAAAAGTTAATCCACTCTTTGTCAAAAATTCTTTTGATCACACCAGCTTGTCCATCATATGTGGTAATGATACCTGATACGAATTTTGTAGTGCAAAAGCATAGCTAGTTATTAATGAGATGCAGTTTTAATGATTTTTTTTTAAACTGTGTGAAGGAAGTGGTAGTAGTTATGCTACAGGATAGAGTGTTCCAGATTTTGGAAACATAACTAGAAAAGAGAGCATCGCCTGCTGTATTATTAGACTTAGTTACTGTGAGAATAAATTTGTTACTGGAGCGAACAGTTCTGTTATTGGTGTGGAGGTGAAATAGGTTTTGTAATGCATGTTTTTTCTGGTTGATATAGAATTTTATGTGCTAGAGAGAGTTGGTTGTAATGCAGGAGTTGCAGAAGTTCCAACCAGTTGAGCTGCTTCATGGATGAGCAGTGGTGAGATCTAAATGGGGAGTCAGAGGCGAATCTAGCGATTTTGTTGTAGCAGGAGTCAAGCTTAGCTAGGTCTGCTTTTCTAAGGTTGGTAAGAATAGGTGAGGCATAGAGGAGGGTAGAAATAAGGTGAGTGTGGACTATGGTAGCTTTTGATTGTTGGGTAAGGAATTGTCTATTTCTATAGAGGGTACCTAGTTTTTTGTGGACTTTCTTGATGGTCTGGGAAATGTGGATATCAAATCTTAGATTGTTATCAATCTCTATGCCCAGGAATTTGCTGTACTCTGTGGGAGAGATAGTAGTTTTGTTATTGGACATGATATTAAAGGTGGAAGTTGATGAGGTGGACCTAGTGGATTTAAAGAGTAGAAGTTTGGTTTTAGCAAGGTTTAGAATGAGTTGGATATTGGATAGCCATGTTTCAACGGAGAGGAAAGATTCTTGAGTTAATGTGTGAAGTTCCATTAGTGAGGAAGCTGTGCAAATTAATGCAGAATCATCTGCATATTGGATGACAGTTGCATTGGGAGTGGAGGAATGGAGCTTATTGGTATAGAGGGTGAAAAGCAGAGGGCCTAAAATGGAACCCTGGGGAACACCAAGAGTAACTGGAAGAAGGGGGGAGAGTTCTTGTTTCCACAGAACTGCTTGCTGACGGCCGGCTAAATAGCTTTGCAACTAGACTTTGGAGGGATGAGAGAGTCCTAATTCGGATAATTCTTTGATAAGAATGTCATGTCTAACTATATCAAGGTTGTATTTTAAAGTATGAGTAGTCGGTGGTGATAGGGTAAGGATAGAGGAAGAGATTGAAAAGTGAGATTGAATGTTATTATGATGAAAGGCAGCAGTAGCTGCATAATGTGAGGTTACTTGTAGATGGGTATGGTAAGAGGTGAGAAGAGAAATTGTTGATAGTATAATTAGAGAAGTAATATGCACTAGTAACATGTTAATAAGATTTGTGTGAATTGAAGCCTTTGTGAAGGGTAGGGTTTGGGAGTGAAGGTTGATAGGTGGTGGATCAGTGATAGGGGGAGTGGCAGAGCTGATTTAACTGTGAGAGGGGTTAAGGAGGAGAGTTGGATGATATGGGTAGGTGTATGTCATTGGGTAATGAGATGAGAGGTGTGGTTAGGTGTAAAGATAAACGTGGATGTAGTGGTAAACAGGTCAGAGGTGACAGATTAACAAAGTTGCTGTATACAGATGATGTGGCATTACAGGCAGACTCTTCACAAGAATTTCAGTAAAGGGTAGGAGAATTGAATGCAAAACTGAAGGAACTTGGGATGAAACTGGGCACAGATATGACAGTTGTAATGGCAGCAAATGGGGGAAATCAGAAGAAGCTGAAAATTGAGATAGAACAGAAAATTGTGGAACAAGTTAACGGGGTTGTTGAGGAGAATGGAAATCTGAATGAGGAGGTCAAAGCTAGACTCAGAGGGCCTGCAGCTAACTGGCACAGTGTCAGGTGTAGGGTATGACAGAAGAATGCCAAAGAAACTGAAAAGTAAGGTGTACAAAATGGTGGTGCGACCAGTACTACTGTATTGTACAGAAACCTGGGCAGTTCTGGTACAGCAGAGGAGGAAGCTAGAGGTAATGGATATGAAGTACCTGAGAAGGATGGTAGGATGCACACTATGGGATGGACAAAGAAATGAGGAGATAAAAGCAAAAGGCAGAGTAGCTCCAACTGCAGGAAAAAGTAAAAGAGAGCAGATTGTGGTGATTCCGGCATATGTCCAAGAAAGCAGACGACTATATGGTGAAGAGGATTTGGGAGAGAAAGGAAGAAGGCAAGAGGAAACGAGGGTGTCCAGCAAAGAGGTGAATGGATGTATGAGAGCAGACGTGCGAGAATCAGACATGAGTGTCGAAGAAGGTAGAAGAGTGGCATTGAATAAGGAGAGATGTTGACAAGTGACACGACACCCCAACTCCATGTAGAGAATGGGAAAAAAGGGGTTGCTGAGGATGGTGATGATGATATGAATAAAAAATTAACATGAACACATTATAAGCCATGTAGAATATTAATGAAAACTGGAGCAGAAAATCCTAATGCATTTCTGTATACAACAATAATCAAAGGAAAACATTTTTGTAAATCATTTTCTGGAAATTAGCAACAATCATGTAATGAAAAAAGGCATATCAATTAACAGTAATTCATAGGAGGTTACTAGGCTATCAACCTGGAGGTCATTTCAAGCCTAGCCGTTTCATCCCAATGGAATACCACAGATACTCTAGTCAATACTCAGGACTGTATTTATTAATGACTGCTCATATCCAGGAGGGTTGTGGGTGCTATCCATGGTAAAAATGTATGGTATTTTTGAAAAGTGTCATACAGGTGCTCTGCTTCACATGAATTGGCAGCCTATTCTATTATGTTATTATGTATTATATTATACACTCTGCTCGGTGCCTCAGCAGAGTCATGAAAATAGTCAAAGACTGCACTCACCCTGCCATGGTCTGTTCTCATGTTTGTCTTCAGGCAGGAGATACTGTAGCTTGCATTGCAAAACCACCTGATTTAATAGAAGATTTTTTCCACAAGCCATCAGACTTCTGAAATCCAGTAATAATATACACCATGGTGGTCACTGAGGTCTGGAGTTACAATGCTTATGTAATTCACAGACATATGCAATAACTCCATGAAAGTACAGTCTTATACCTTATGTGCAATATTAATGATGCCAAGTTAGCATTCTGTGCAATTTGAAATCTGTCTGATTCTGATTTATGCAATATATTATCTATGCAATATTTGGGGTATTGAAGACATGTAAGTCAAATAGTCTTGTTACATTGTACGTGTTACTGCACTGCATAAATGTCTTATTGTTATTGTTGGATTAGCATTAATATATTTGTTATTGTTGGTTTAATATTATCAGTATATGTTGTATGCACATTAAGTTCAAAGTAACTCAATTTCGTTCATTTGCACTGTTGTGTGGTCTGAATGACAATAAAGTTCACTTTGACTTTGAGTTTTTCCAAAGATGCAGCAGTTGCTGGGAGACAAATCTGTTCCTCCAGCAAGTCCTATTCAAGTAGCAGGCCATATTTAGGTCCCCTAGAATGGGTAGCTGTAGTCCTGTTTGATTTACAGATGTGTAGCAAATTCATTAGGTTTGGGTCAGAGATTGCTCTGTAAGTCAGACATAAGTCTCCCCTAAGAAGTCTATATGATACGGAGTATAGTGACAGGGATTTTAGTCAGTCTGTGTAAGGCACGCTCTGGAGTCTATTGATCTTTGTTAGAAATCTTTGAGGTCTCTCCAATCAGTACAGGTGCTTTGTACGGTACTTGCCAAAAGGGGCATTATACTCAATTATTGGCTTGATTAGTGACATCTATAGAGGGGTTATAACCTCGTTTACTCTAGAGGTGATGCATTTGCTAATCAAGTGTGCAATGTAGAAAGCCTTCTTTACTACAGTAGACACATGGTGGTCAAAGGTAAGGTCACAGTCTACTTGTGATCCCAGATCTCTTACCACTTTGTAGGTGCATTGGGTATTGTCATTAATTTAATAGTGTGAAGGGGCATTGTTTTTATAGAAGGGAATGATGATGCATTTCTTTGCATTCAGTTTGGGACCGCGACTAAGATACCAGTCGTTGGTCTGTGTAAGACCCTCCTGAAGTATACTGACATCATTTGGGGATTCAGTAATTTCACTCAGTTTGCAGTCGTCCACATACTTGGTCAGCCACAGCACCTTCGTTTGGGCCTGAAATTTTGAGAAGTATATACCAAACAGTAGGGGGCCCAGTACTGATGCTTGTGGCACCCCACTGGTGACAGGTCTGTTGGTAGATGTGGAGTCACCCACTTTCATAGTGTATGACTGGTTTATGAGCCAGTTGGCATCCCATCTTACAACAAGGGGGTTTACATTCAGTTTGCTAAGTTTTAAAATTTGTTTATCCACTAAATTAAAAATCACTGTTTCATGTTTTGGCAGTTTCGCACAAATTAGTTGTTGAGAAGACAGGTATAACCCCATGATCAGCAATAACTTTTTTAATACTGAAGGTTCATAGGTAAATATTAAGTAATCAATCTGTTGACCATTACAAGCCTAGCCAATAACCCATTTCCTCAGATTCCAAAACAAAGCTGTGTTCAGCGTAGTGTGCTAAAGGGAGACTTTGGAGGAGTAAAGGGAATGTGATTGCAAGAACAATTGGAAAATAGTTGCAAATGTTAATGAGTATAGGTACATGGCATATGATAATTGCAAACTCTTTGTAATTGTGCCCAATTGTAAAACACTACAAGAGTGCATGATGGCAACAAAAAATGACTGGCAGTATATGATATTGGGTTCAGACAAGCATTTGGTGGAAGACACATTTGATTATTACAAATGTGCAAAATTTTGGCAATACTGAAATATATTACTGTGGATTCTACAGGAAGGCCTGCAAATATTAATTATGTGCACAATACACTAAAGCAGACTGGGGTTTTACAGATGGTGTTAAGAGGACAATGCAAATGCATCTATATATCTGTGGACAGCCAGCATGACAGCAATAAAGGCTACAGCTAAGCCAGAATTCATGAAATAATAAAGAGATACAGCTTAGACAGAGAGCTAGTGCAGGCTCTATGTGAGGATGTGTGCACCCCTCAGGTCTTTATACAGCCTATGGGGTAGCTCAGTCTTGGTAAAAACAAAGGTGTGCCTGAGCTCTGGCATGCAGTCCGCTGGGACATTCCATTGTCACATGGCTGAAATCATATAGGTCTCAAAGACAGATGCTAGCCACATACTAGAACAGCTACTAGTAGACATGTGCAGCAAGGTGGATGGGTTTATCCACTTCCCATCAACAGCACAGGAGCATCAGGCTCTCATGGAACAGTTACATGCCCTAATCAATTTCAGATGTGTCTTTGGAGCAATAGATTGCATCCACGTTCCAATCAAAATCCCTTCTGGAGATGTTGCAGAATAATACTTTAACAGAAAGGGGTAGCCATATGTCAGTTGTGAGCTCAGCAGACAGCCTCATTATTAGCCTGATAGCAACATAGCCTGGTAGGGTGCATGATGTTGCAGTTTGGAAGGACAGTGCCTTAAGGACATTGTTCCAACAAGGTGAAATCCTTGAATGGCTACTACTTGGTATACCTGTAGATGACAAATGTGTTCAACACTCCCATACTGTGCTGTGTTGCATCCATGCTAATGTACTGTACATTTATACAAACAGGTAACTGCGATTACCTTCTGGAGCCTTGGCTCATGACACTATCCTGAGCCTCATCCATGCCTGCTCCGTGTGCATTCAACATAGCACATACCATGACATGGAACACCACTGAATGATTGTTCAGTGTGCTGCGATAACAGTTCAGATGGCTGGTCACATCTGAGGTGCACTTCAGTACACACACACACACAAAAAGTCTGCACAAATGCTTGTGCCATGTTGCACAATGTGATCACATCCAAGCATGGTGGCCTGCCAGTCTTAGGTGTGAGTGATCTACCCCAAGAACCTCAGATGTCTGAAGATGAGCTACTATATTTTATAGAAGATGATTAGGACACCACAGGCAAAACATCCAAGCATGTGTAGCGAAGGTTGCGAACATATATGCTGGATCAGTCAACAAAGCAACATCGATCCCAGAACATTGAGTCACAATGCACCAGATGTACAGATGTACACAGAGCAATAGGTGATATGTTCCCATTGCTGAAGGCATACCAGCAGAATACGTGAAAGCTACAGTACTGCATCTGTAAGTTGTACATGGGGAACATCATACACACTGTACAAGCACCTAAACTGTGTCTCCCTGAAACATATACATACCATCTGGTAAGCAATAGAAAGCCATCTGAGGATGCCTATATGGAACTACACAAGTGTTACATATGGAGGAATGTAGTACAGGTGCAGCCTATTGTGGACATATTTCATAGCTTCATAGGTGTTTACTAGGCTAATGACCATAAGGGCCTTTTTACGCCTAGTCATGCATCTCAAATCTCTGACAAGTTCTAGTAGCCTTAATAAGTGTAAAAAGGGGCTTGAGGCAGGAGCACAGGAGATGAACCATTTACAGGTTGCCTGGGTCCATGAGATACATAGGTGCTAAACCAGGGATGAATTTCTTGTTCCTAGTCCAATTGTCCAAGTTATATTTGAATTGGGTTAGGGAGGAACTCTGCTTCACATGGATGGGGAGGCTGTTCCAGAGACAGAGTAATCTCTGGGATATATACCTGTATCTCCAGCAGGTCCTATTTATATCACAGACAAGGTTTAAGCCTTTAGAATGGGCAATACTGGTGCTGTTTGTTTTGTGGATATACAAGAGGTCCATTAGAGTGGGGTCTGACAATGCCCTTAATGACAGGCATAGCTCTTTCCTCAACAGTCTGCAGGAGACAGAATACAGGGCTAGGGCCTTGAGGTGGCCTACATAGGACATTTTACTTACGCTCTTTATTCTTTAAGTGAGGAACCTCTGTGGACATTCCAGTTGTTGGATATGACTGGTTAGGTACATATCGATGGGGCATTATACTCAATGATAGGTCTGATGAATGCCGAATACAGTGGAACAATGACTTCCTTGGACCTAGATGCAATATCTTTGTTTATAAGTTGTGCAAAATAGAATGATTTCCTCACTACTGTAGACACATGATGGTCAAAGGCTAGATTTCTGTCTGTGTGTGTCCCTAAGTCTCTGATTACTGGGTCAACTCTAAGGGTATTTTTTTGTCAATATGATAGTAACCAGGGGTGGATAACTTCCTGAAGGATACTGTTATGCATTCCTTGACATTTAGTATTAGTCCATGGTCCTGACACCAGTTGTTTTTCTGTATCAGTCCTTCCTGGAGAACATTTGCATTAGTGTGGGATTCACTGACAGCTCCTAATTTGCAATTATCTGCAGATTTAGTCAGTCAGAGACCATTGACATTAGCCTTGACTTCAGAGAAGTAAATACCAAAAAAGAGCAGTCCAAGGGCTGATCCCCGAGGGACTCCATTTGTGACTGGCTTCTTTGTAGAGATAGAATCCTCAACTCTAACTTCTTGGCTCTTGTCTGTGAGCCAGTTGGCTATTCACAGGGTGACCTATGGGTTTGTACCTAATCTCTTGAGTTTGTCAACAATGACTGAGTAGGGTGTTGTGTCAAATGCCTTGGCCAGGTCAAGATAGACAGTGTGAACCATTTTTACCTCATCCATTGCTTTGGTGACCTTCTCAAAGAAGTCCACCAGGCTGAGTTAGGCATGACCTGCCCTTGGCGAAACCAAACTGGGTTGGGTCCAGTGTCTGGAGGTTTACTTTATCATTATTGATCATTTCTATGATAATTCTTTCCATGGCTTTGCATATAAGTATAGTGAGACTTATAGGTCTGTAGGTTTCCAGGGTCTGTAGATGGCCCATCTTTGTGCAGAGAGATGACTGTTGCTGTTCTTCATTCATGAGGCACAAAGCTTGTTTGGAGGCTGCAGTTAAATAGCAATTTAAGATGCCATGCTATGTCATGTTCATGCCATTTAGAAGGCATCATAGGATATTGTCTGTGACCATTGATGCAGTGTTCTTGGCCTCAGAGGGAGCTTTAAGAACCTGTTCTCTAGTGATAGCAGGGGAAGTTATATTTGATGGTATTTCCTGAGGGAAGGTTGAGGGGGAGAGAGGGGTAAAGTAGATCAATCGAAGCTGATCCGTGCAAAACATAAGTAGAATTTTTCACTGTATATTGCACTTCTGAGCTGCATTTTTACCATATCACTGCTTATTTTAACTTTTTTTTCTGAAATTGTTGCACTTTATTTGGTGTAGCATAGACTAGAGTCAGACCTGCTGAATCTAGTTCTATTTTTATAACTTGTGCACTAAACCAGGCCAGTTTTTGTTGGACAGGGTTCCCCTGTACTCTAGTGGCAGGAGTGTACAGTTAGAACTCATCTGATTGAAGGTTGCTGCAACAGGAGCTTTTTTATTGGTTAATTTGTGTAAGTCAGTTTGCTCTCTTTGCTACATAAGCACCATGTTTGTGTGGGTTTGTGCTTGTCTGTGCATCTCACACTGCCGAGCGAGGTGGGCACCATTGATTGTTATCGACACAAACACTTCTGGCTGCAAATTTTCCCTTAGTACCCTGCTGGTGCTCCATTGGTGAGTTCTCACGATTGTCCCTCACTGACAGGTGATACAGTCAGCAAAGCTCCTGAGGTACCAACACAGGTCCTACCCACTAACCCTCCGTATTTTTTGTTCACTTCTCCTGTCCTCTACTTTACCTGGTCCTTCCTGTCCTCTCCCTGTTTTCTGACAACATCAACTTACCTAACATTATGGACAGACAGTTTCCCACAGTTTATCCAGCCAGCTTGGTTGACATAGGCATCCTGAGGCAATGTAGAAATTGCTTCATGTACACTGACAACCCACTTCTTCTAGTCCACACAAATTCATTATGTGAGAGATGCATCTATATCAAGAATGTAGAATACAGGCTCTCTTGCTCACCAGTCAGTTCAACTGATGCTAGGCAGGTTGTCAACATGCACACCTCACCTGTTGCACCTACCAAACCAACAACAGATAAACCTGCATATGCAGAGGTCCTTACCAGAAGCTTACCTAAACATCAGAAACCTACCAAACACAAGCATGATTCACATAATACATCTACTGCAGAACATAGTACACATAATATATCACACACCAGTGTCTCACTAGTCAAGCCTCTAAAGCCCCATTTAGTATGTACCTCTCAAGACATCTGCAACAGCTGGAAAGGCTTCAGAAATACCTCACTAAAGGAATCACAGGCCTAAAGCAGATGCCCTATGCTGACCGTCTAAAAAAACTCCACTTGTACTCTGTCGCATATCATCTACTCAGAGGCAATCGCTGCTTAACATACAAGACCATATCAAACCCAGAGCTGTTGGACATACTACACTTAAAGAAATTCCAATCCTTCAGAGACACACACTCCAGGGATCTAAACCTTTTCATCACAATGAACAAAACATGCTGGAGGGATAGGTTCCTGACCCAGAGAGTCCCCAGACTCTGGAATAGACTACCCATATATGTCAAGCAGAGTGCCTCTTTGGCCCTCTTCAAAAGGAACCTTGATGATTGGATGGGAGATAGGAAATTCACTCCGGGGATCACGTTAGTCGCCCTGCTAGACAGGAGTCCAGGGAAGTAAATACAGTGGGAAGAAATAGCCAGGGAATTGTTATGGCTAGGCTTGTATAGGCCCTAGGGCCGATAGCCTAGTACCAACCTATGAACCTATAAAACAAAAACAAACATCTTAGTCATAGGCGACTCAATTGTGAGACATACAGTTGTCCCTCTTGTGTTGATGTGAGGTATTGGCAGCTATGACAGGAAAAGTAGGGCAGTGGATGTGTAATATATGCCAGCATAGCTAGCTGGAGTTTTGTAAAGAATTATATGTCATTTGTATATCAGACTGATTTGTACAGCTGCTTGTGTTGAAAATGTATTTGTAAAATTGCTTGTGTTAAATGCCAAATAATGTGCCATCATCCCCTTTGGTAAAAAACTCAGTTCCCATTAATTACCACATCTATGGGATGTCCCACTGAACACTGAAGGTGTTATAAGAGATCTGGGGACGCAAGTTGACAGCAACCTCTCCTTCGACCACCACATTGCCACTGTGGTCGGAAAGTCCTTCTGTTTGGCACATCTCATTACCAAGGGTTTTGCATTCAAGGAGAAAGAAGTCATCGTCTCTCTCTACTCTTCATTAGACCAATCGAGTATAATGCCCTATTTGGCATGTACCTCACTAGACACCTGCAACAGCTGGAGAGGCCACAGAAGTACCTCATGAAGAGGATCCTAGACATTAAACACATGTCCTACGTGGATAGACTCAAAAGACTCCAGCTATTCTCTATTTCATATCGCCTACTTAGAGGCGATCTCTATGCTTGACTTACAAAGCCATGTCTGACCCAGCTCTGTTAGAAATGCTACATCTAAAGAAATCCCAATCCATCTGCACCACATGCTCCAGAGACCTCAACCTCATTACCACAATCAACAGAACATGCTGGAGGGACAGGTTCCTCACCCAGAGACTGCCCATGCTCTGGAATAGACTTCTCATATATGTCAAGCAGAGCACCTTGCTGTCCCTCTTCAACAGAAATCTTGATGAGTGGATGGGTAATAGAAAGTTCACCCTGGAGATCACTGCAGTGGCTCTACTTGATAGAAGCACTGGGAACTAACGTTGAGTGGCACTTCTATGGGCTAGGCTTGTAAAGGCTGCAGGGCCATTAGCTTAGTACACAACTATGAATCTATGAACCTGTATATCAAACTGTATTGTAACTATTGAAATTAATATATTATAACAGGGGATACTGGAAGAGAAGAAGTTAATCTCAGTCCAGTTAACTTTAAAAAACAGTTTGAAACTAAATTACCTGGTGTAGGCCATAAATATTGTATCTCACAGTTCTGACTGCAGCCATAGATGAAATGTCTATGAAAACAAGGACTAGGAATCCTGGTGTATTATCCTTAGCAGTAAACAAATTGCTACCCTGGAAGTGTGGAAGTGTTGAAATGGTTTTATGGCTTCCAGATGCTATAACACATCATAGCAAACCTCTATCTGTGTGTATAATACATATGTGCGAGATTTTCGTTCACTTTCTAGTAAAGGGGCGGTAGTATGGGAACCATAAGTCAGATGACCAAATGTATGTGATGTCATTCTGTAATCCAGCACTGAAATGATGTTTTAATACTAGATGAGACAGAAGTCTCAGAGCAGTCTGTTTTTGAAACCTGACATAAAAGAATCATTCACCTACTTCATCTTACCTTCTTTAGTAATTAACCAGGGAATAGTAAGTCTTTAGATCAGTCAGGAAATATATAGTGAGATTAGTGAAGTACTGTTTTTCTGTATCTGTGTGAATCTATTCATCTGTGTTATTTCCTGTGATGAAACTCTTGTGTTTATTGTAAATAGATATTTAGCATGTTCATCTTCTTTTATTATTTATTATTAAATATATTTAAACTTTTCATTCTGGCTGGTCTTTTAGAGAATGTTTTAACCTTTGAGAGTACTTATATTTATTTGGTGACACTGTGGCCTCTCCTGAAAGCCTTATCGCATTGGTCAAACACTACCATTTGTATTAGTATTAATTTTACTTAGTATAATTGGGTACCCTTGTAAGAGCCTTAGAATAGCTGGCTTTGAAGTGTCTGGTGGCTGTAACTACAATGTAGTCTGGGAAAAGGTTAGCAGAGCAAGTAAATCTGTGCCAGCCTTTCCCAGGTGTGTGTGTGTGTGTGTGTGTGTGTGTGTGTGTGTGTGTGTGTGTGTGTGTGTGTGTGTGTGTGTGTGTGTGCGTGTGTGTGTGTGTGTGTGAGCTGCATGGAGCAGGGACACAGAGCACTAGTTACACTGAGAGGGTGGTGGAGGACTTTGCTGAGGACTCAGCTCATCAGCTTTGCCAGTGGGGAGTCTTACTGGGGGCCTGGTGAGAGAGAGAAACCCAGCTCCCAGACAGAGTGTGTTCCTTGTGTACTCTTAAGGGAAACTGTGCTTGGTGCAGAGAGCTGCATCTGGAAATAGTGTGTGTATCTATTTTTGTTCCAAGTGAATGTCCCTCACAGGTGTTAGTGGTGAAGATTCAGGCTCCTTGAATACTGGCCCAGAAGAGGGGATATCACCTATTGGTGAGCAGTGGTGTGGATATTAATTGAAATTCTTTAGCCTGTAGGCAGTTGTCACTAAAGGTGTGTGTGTACTCTCAGCAGCCACAAGATAAAGATGCAGAGTTTAATTTTTACAACAGTTTTATTTATTTTTGTTAGTTTAGTTTAGACAGGGAAGGCTGACAAAGATGTTAGCAGAGGATCATAGCAAGCTGAGAATGAACCATTTGGCCAAGGTATGAGAAGCCAAAGAACTAGTGCATGCCAACCCGACTAAAGAGGAAATTATTTCAGCCTTAGTCGCAGCTCAGACCAGCAACCAGGATAACCAGTCTGCTGATCGGAATTTGCAGTCCTCAGAAACAGAACAGTTCACCTTTTCCTCAGAGGACTTAAAAATCCATCTGGAGTTAAAGGGACTTGAACTGGAGGCCAAATAATTGGAATTAGAATCAGCAGAGAGACTGTGGCATTTGGAGGCTGAAGATAATGAAAAGCCATGTCAACATGAGAGGGAGATGCTAACTCTTTGACAGGAACATGGAGGTAATGAGGAAGGGAATAACCAAACCCCAGAAGCAATAAAGGTCAGCAAATTTCTTCCTCA
This sequence comes from Protopterus annectens, assembly GCF_019279795.1. Lineage (NCBI taxonomy): Eukaryota > Metazoa > Chordata > Ceratodontiformes > Protopteridae > Protopterus > Protopterus annectens. Next base: position 1,435,573,288 of record NC_056729.1, on the reverse strand, counting down.
GTTTACACAGGGTGATAATTTTGATAGTTTTATTCATATATTTGAAGGCATATGTAAATGGTATAATCTTGGCCAATCTGGGTACAGTTCCTGGCCCCCATACTCCATAGTAAAGCTGTAACTGCTGTTTCTAAATTGTCTGATATTGATTGTTTAAGCTATGATAGAGTAAAACAATGTTTACTGGAATGTTTAAGTTAACACCCGAAGCTTACAGAAAAAGTATAGTGAGCATAGACACAAGGCAGATGAAAGTGTTTGTGATTATGTTGTTGAGTTAAGCACTTATTTTCATAGGTGGATGAGTGGGTGTCATGTCACCACTTTTGAAAGGCTGGCAGACATTTTGGTGAGCAAACAAGCCCTTAGCACTTTGCTTGAGGACATGAGAATCTGGTTGGCAGACCAGCGGTGTAACTCTACAGATGAGCTGGGGAGAAAGGAGATCTTTGCTTAGCAAGCAGGGTATCACTGCACAAGAAGGGGATACCTAGTGCTGCACATAGATATAAGGGAGCCTATGGTGGGCAGTTTAAACCACCCCAACAGAGTCCATCAGTAACAGGGGAAGCCACTAATTCAGGTACACGGCCAGGACCAAGGGTTAGATGTTTTAAATGTAACCAGTGGGGCCATGTATCATACAGATGTTCACGGACGCCAGTTGGGGAATAAAAGGTGGGGCAGTCAGCAAGTGTGAATAACAGTATACCAGTGGTAAGTTGTCTGGAGGCAACAGGGGTACTAAACTATCACCGGAGTTTATATCCTATCTTAGTGGATGGAAAACAGGCCACTGCTAACAGAGACGCAGTCTCTGTCATAACAATTTTGAAGCCTGCAGTTATTAAAGAGGAGCAGTACTTGCTTGGGCAGTCCACTCCAGTCAGAGCTTTAGGAAGGACCCCATTCCAAATGCCTTGACTGGGAGGGTGAAAATGGAAGGAAGCAAGGAGGTGTGTTTGAGGATATCCCTGCAGATGTCTTGATAGGAAATGATTTTGATAATGCAGTACCTTATGTGCATGCAATTACACATTGTCAGGCTTAGAAACAGACATGTGGGTCTGGTAGCCTGGAGGAGACCCAGACAGACCTGAAGCCAGGGCTGGTGAGATGGCTCTTTCAGGGAGGGAGATACCCTGTAGCAGTGAACCTGAAGGTGAGCCGCAACTTCTGGTAGGTACTGATCTTCCCTTGGACATAATGATTGCAAGGGCTGAAGTGAGTGATAGTACCCCGGCTGACTGTAAGGCCCCGGTGTCAGAGGAAACCAGACTTCTTGTAGAAAGGTTACAAAGATAGAATTGAGACAGACTCAGTTCTGGGACCCTTCACTACCTGGCTTGAGGGAGATAGCTAAAGAGGCACCTGATTCTCAAGGAAAAGGGGAGTATTTATACTGGAACAAAGGGTTATTGTATAGAGAGTTGACCCCCGAAGGAGGGCTAGAAGGTGAGATAATACAATAGTTGGTAGTGCTTAGAGCCTACTCTCTGGCACTTCTAATCATAGCCCATGATATTCCTTTTACAGGTCATATGGACATAAAGTGCACCACGAGACATATTATGCAGAACTTTTATTGGCCTGGGATTGGAAAGGATGTAACAGGTACTGCAGGACCTGTGAGCAGTGCCAAAAAGTAGGCAAGGCAGGAGATAGGGTCAAAGCTCCTTTGATGCCTTTGCCTGTGATTGAGGAGACATTTCAGAGGGTAACTATGGATATTGTGGGGCCTCTGAGTACCCCAAGTTCTACAGGGAAGAAGTATAGCCTGGTGGTAGATTATGCTACTAGATACCCTGAGACAGTAGCTCTGTCCTTCAAGGCAGAGAATGTGGCAAATGCTTTGTTAGGGATTTTCAGCAGGGTAGGATTTCCAAGAGAAATACTGACTGACAGAGGTACCATTTTCATGTCAGACCCACTTGCTTGTCTGTGGGAGCGCTGTGGGGTGAAGCACCTAAAAACCATCCCCAGGCTAATGGTCTTGTGGAGATGTTAAACTCTACACTAAATACCATGCTACAGGCATTTGTAAACCAGTTTCAGAGAGAGTGGGACAAATACTTGCCCCATCTGCTGTTTGCATACAGAGAGGTACCCAAGGAATCCACAGGTTTTTTACCCTTTGAGTGATTGTATGGGCATAGGGTGAGGGAGCCTTTAGACTTAATTCATGGTAAGTGGGAGGGTGAATGTGAATCCCACAAGGAGTCTGTTGTGGCATATATCCTAAACCTCAGGACAAGGCTTAGGGAACTAATGTGCTTGGCCTAGGAGAACCTGGTAGGAGCCCAACAGCAGAAAAAGGTCTGGTATGACAGGAATGCTCGAGCCTGAGAGTATGCTGTGGGACAGCAGGTTATGGTTCTCATCTTGTCAGACACAATAAACTGCAGGTAGCTTGGGAGGGACCCTTCAAAGTGGTAAGGAAGATCAGTGATGTTAACTACATGGTAAACCTGCTAGGCAGGAGGCTGGGGCACATACTGTTAACATGATGAAGCCTTACCATTATAGGGAGGCCCTTGTGCTAAGTATTTGCAATAAGAGGCAGGAGAAGTCTGTGGAGGATCTATGACTACATTGAGCCAGCCAGCAAAATGCCAAGTTACTAAGGTGGAGCCTAGGGTTACAGGCATATGACATGACAGTGCAGTACTGTAGTGGAGTCAGCAATGCCAATGCAGATGGGTTCTCAAGACAGGGTATGGGTTAATGTATTCCCAGACAGGCTCATTCCTGTCAAGTAACATTTCTCCAGGGTGACTTGAGAAATTAGCTTCAGTCTTCAAAGGGGGGAGAGATGTGATGATGCGAGGTATTGCCAGCTATATCAGAGGAAGTAGGGCAGTGGATGTGTAACATATGCCAGCATAACTAGCTGTAGTTTTGTAAAAAATTATATGTCATTTATATACCAAACTGGTTTATACAGGTGCTTGTGTTGAAAATGTATTTGTAAAGTTGTTTGTGTTGAAATGTACAACAGTGGGTCCTGCTGGACAGAAAAAAGAAGTACACCTGTATGCCAATCTGTACTGTAACTGTTGAAATTAATACATTTTAACAGAGGATACTGGAAGAGAAGAGGTTAATCTCAGTCCAGTTAACTTTGAAAAATAGTTTGGAATTAAATTATCTGGTTTAGGCCATAAAGATTGTATCTTACAGTTCTGATGTAAGCCCGAGACAAAATATCTGTGAAAACAAGGACTAGGAATCCTGCTATATTGTCCTTAGCAGTGAATGAATTGCTACCCTGGAAGGGTGGAAGTGTTGAAATGGTTTTATGGTTTCCAAATGCTATAACACATCTTAGCAAAGCTTTTTCTGTGCGTATGGTAACACATATGTGAGAGATTCTGGTTCACTTTCTAAGTAAAGGGGTAGAATGGGAACCAGAAGTCAGATGACCAGGTGTATGTCATGTCATTCTGTAATCCAGCACTAAATTGATGTTTTAATACTAGATGAGACAGAAACTTCTGAGCAGTCTGTTTTTGAAACCTGACATAGAAGGATCACTCACCTACTTCATCTGGCCTTGCTGTAGTAAGTTACCAGGGAATAGTGCTGTGTTCCTGCTCCAACAGCTGACACACACAGTCTTTGAGACTTGATTTGCACACACTCACACACACACACACACACACACACACACACACACACACACACACACACACACACACACACACACACACACACACACACACACACACACACACACACACACACACACACACACACACACACACACACACACACACACACACACACACACACCTGGGAAAGGCTGGCACAGAATTACTCACTCTACTACCCTTTACCCTTCACTAACTAAAGATAACCTTAAAGGTAAGGCCCAGATTTGCATGGAACTCGTAGTTAATGATACTACAGAACCTGTGAATATAGCAAACTTGCTGGCTGATAGGTTCAGTGAAAACTTCACTCCCCTGTCCCCAGCATGTATACCCAAAGCATCCCTAACACCTGTCCCCCACCTAGTATTTCTGATAAGCAAGTCTTAAATGCCTTCTCCAAGATAAAAAACACAGCCTCTATGGGACCAGACAACATTCCGTGCTATATTCTACATGGATTAAAACAGGAATTAGCATCACCATTGGGCATGCTTTTTCAATCACATCCTAAGCACTGGCTTCATCCCAGTAGAAAAGAGAACAGATACCATCATCCCTTTGCACAAAGGGGCTGCATCCACAGACCCTGGGAACTATAGACCCATTAACCTGACCAGACTTATATGCAAGGCCATGGAATGAATCATCATGGACCTTATCAACAAAGATATAGAAAATCTCCAAATGGTTGAACCCACCCAGTTTGGCTTTGTCAAGGGGAGATGATGCCTGTTAAACTCGGTGGACTTATTTGAAACAGTCACCAAAGTTCTAGATGATGGCAAATCTGTTGGTACCAAAGTCATGGTCTTAAAGTTAATGCAAATAAATGCATTATCACCCCCTTTGGCAAGGGTGATGTTCCTGCAAACTACCACATCAATAGCAATACCCTAAGCATAATTCGGTGGTGAGAGATCTGGGCACACAGGTCAACAGCAATCTTAATTTTGATCACCATATCTCCACAGTATTAAGATAAGAATTTTATATTGCTCATCTCATAAGTAAGGGCATTGCCTCCAGAAAAAAAAGAGGTTATAACCCCCCTTTACACTTCCTTCATCAGGCCAATAATAGAGCACAATGCTCCCTTTGGTGTGTTCCTTTTCAAACACCTGCAGCAGCTGGAATGACCACAAAGGTTCCTTACAAAGAAAATTCAGGGTCTTCACAAGATCTGTCTTATGTGGACAGACTGAAACCATTGTCACTTTACTCTGTGTCATACAGACGGCTCAGAGGTGACCTGTGCCTTGCATATAGAGCAGTCTCTGACCCAGCTTTAATGGAAATGGTGCACATTTGCAAGTCAAATGGCACACGGGTCACTCACTCAAAGGACCTTAACCTGGTATGTGACATCAACAGAACTTGCTGGAAAGACAGATTTGTCTCACAGAGGTTGACCCACCTTTGGAACAAGCTTCCTATTCATGTTAAATAAAGCCCCTTGTTGGCCCTGTTTAAGTGTCATTTGAAAGATTGGATAGGTAACCGGAAATTCACCCTGGGGTTTCCACCTGTGTCCCTCTTGAACAAGGGCTATAGGTACAGATTTTAGTGTTTACTTGAACCAGACACCCTTGGGAACATGGGTTGAACTTGGCTAGGCTTGTAAGGGCCCTGCAGCAATTAGCCTAGTAAGCTACTATGATCCTACAGAAGTGATAGTGATGAACATAGCATCCCAGCCAGGAATTCCACTGAACCTGGAGTCAGAGTAAAACTAACTGTCATTGACATGCTACCAGTTAATGACACACTGGCAAACTGAAACACAAGCTAGGATTACCAGCAGGCTGGGAAATATACAGTAGCATATGTGGAGCCTGTATACATGTTGTGACATATATTAATGGGACTGCTAATTGCATAATCATGTGCTATAAGACTGTGAAATGCAAGTGTCATGTTGATGTGTATTGTACACGTTGGCAATACGTATAGAAAGACATAACATGGGAAACCCAGATTTGTTATTACATGCAAACCTGTGCAATCAGTGCGCCCGCCACAAACAATAGGTGATTTTTTACCAGTAATGACTTAAATATTATCCAATAACATCATGTGTGCAGTATTTAGAGAAATGCAATTGCAGAGTAATGTTATGTATTGCAGTCATAACATCATGCATACCACAGTATGACATAATGTTCATCGTGTTTCACTGTTGCAGTCATTACACTTGGGTTATCCTGCTGGCAGGCTACATGCAGTCGGCCGGAATTCCAAAGTCTTGGTCCAGCGTCGGTTGCTGTTGCCTCTTCCCTGATGATAGTGTGCCAGGGGTATAAAAGATGCAGCCGATGCCATTTTCTTCAGTCTTTCTTGCCGCGCGGTGCCCGAAGCAAAAGCAGTTCGCAAGTGCCGGTTAGCCGACTCCTGAGATTTTCGAAATTGAATTTCAGATCCGAAGTCTTCAATAAAGCTAAGTACCCCGTTGGGGAAACTTTTTCTTGCTCCAGACTGATATCAGTAAAAGTTAACAACTGTATTTCTTGTGGGAAGCAAATACCTCATAAGGATTTTCATTCTTACTGTATTCCTTGCCTAGGCCCCAAACACGATGTTGCTAGTTGTCGGTTTTGCGCTAGATTCAACCAATGCACTATTAAGCGTTGGTTCGATTTTGCTTTACATTACTTTGGCTGAAGGTTTAACTATATAATGCCGTCGGAACAACCGATGACCGGAGTTCATAAAAAGCGCAAGAACAAAGAAAAGGACAGGCATCCGAGGTCCAAAACCGATGACGAAGCCTCTTCTAGGCCAGTTGCCGGTTCGTCGGTTCTCAGTGAGGCAATTTCGCAGCCCCTGACACCCACTACCTCAGAGCCACAGGCCAGCCTCTGACTCCCACATGGAGACAACTAGGCCACTGGAAACTCAAGGTATTGGGCCTACGGAAACTATTCCCTCAGATGGGTCTGGAACCGCTGAGCAGGCATCAGCTTCTGAGGGTGTTTTCAGACCTACACAGCTTACTATCAAGACCACTTTAGCAGCCAAGGCAAAGTCTAAAACACCTATAAAGACAAAGAAACAAGTGCAGCATTCTCCTGGACAGTCATCCATGCCAAAGAAACAGATGCTTAAAATGGCCGAGGACCTAACTACTTTGATCAGGGGTTCCCATCCCCCTCCTGATAAAAGGCCTAGGTAAGATACTGACTATGATTACTCTGACCAGGTTTCTATTTCCTTTGATTCCTCTTCAGAACAGGGATATTCTCTTCCTCCCTATGAGGACTCTGACGCTGAAGAATCTATTCCTTCAGCTTCTCCTCCTGAGGATTACTCCTTTGGGGAAACCCTGCACACCATGAGGGAGCATTTCCATTGGAAGAGCCAGGATTATTCAGAATCAAAGAAAAGGCTCAGAGATTTTCTTTTACTGCCTCAGCACAGGCCCCTTGCTATTCCCCCTGTACTAGATATTGTTGATGATGTTTTTTCTGAATCAAGTTTGTCTCCTGATTCTTTACCCCCTGTACCAGTTAAGCCAGATAGGTACTACAAGGTCCCAGATTCACATAAACGTCTTTATAAAAACCCTGCTGCTGACCCAGAAACAATTTCTCAGGGTCCCAAAGGGGTCAAGGCTTCCACTGCAAAAAATCCTGTTCCCTCTGATAGGGATTCTAGAGCTCTGGACAGATGGGGGAAAAAAGTTTCCACCTCTGCTACTTTAGCTGTAAGGGCTTTAAACTGCCAGTTTCACATGCTTAAATATCAACAATACCTAATGTCTTTGCTCAAACAGAAAATGCTTGCAAGCTCAGAATGTCCTGAAAATAAGGAAATGCAGGATTTATTGCATGCAGCTGAACAAGTGGGAAACCATACTTTGCAATGTGGTTTTGATTCATTAGAGGCTTCTTGCAGAGCCGCAGTTACAGGTTCTGTCATTCGAAGGCATGCTTGGTTAAAAGAACAAAGTTTACCTGATCATGTTAAAGCAAAATTGTTGGATGCTCCATTACAGCATGATACTTTGTTTGGTGTTAAGGCAGAAGAGGTGTTAAAGAAAATGGAGGATAAAGGAAAATCAAAGCAGACAGTAAAAGATTTCTTACAGGTTCAGCCACCCAGATTTAGCAGGAAATGGCCTTCTAAAAATTGGTCCTTTCCAGTGTCAGACAGGCCACAAAGAGGCAGATACAGATGCCCAAGAGGCAGATCTCAGCCACAAGGCACATACAGACCTAAGCAATGGGGTGCTTCAGCCCCCAAAGGTGGAGAAGACAAATCACAACCTTAAATCCCAATGACTTCCCTCTACCAATGCCAAGCACTTACCTTTTGGCGGCACCCTTAGGGGGAAAACTAGCACTTTTCTCACAAAATTGGCACACAATTACCCAAGACAAATGAGTACTGAATATTGTTTCCCAGGGTTACAGGTTCCACTTTCACACCCTACCAAGGCCAAAAGGTATGCCAGACCTGCCACACAATCAATGGGTAGAGGCACAAAAACAAATTTCTGCTCTCATGGACATGAGGGCTATCCAAAAAGTACCACAGCAAGAGCAGGGACAAGAATTTTACTCAAGACTTTTCTTGGTACCCAGAAAGGACAAAGCTTGAAGACCAATACTGGACCTGTCTACTCTAAATACTTTCCTGGATGTTCCAAAATTCAAAATGTTGACACTGCAGCAACTTCTACCCATGCTGGGCAGAAAGGCTTGGCTAGTTACTTTGGACCTCAAAGAGGCATACCTGCATGTCCCAATCAGACAATCTTGCAGAAGATACCTCAGATTCATAGCTGGCTCAATGCATTACCAATGCTCTGAACTGCCCTTTGGCTTATCTACTGTACCCAGGGTCTTCACAAAATGCCTGGCACCAGTAATTGCATTTTGTAGACAAAAAGGAATTCAAATATATCCCTACTTGGATGACTGCCTTATTCAAGCAGACAGCAAGGACATTCTACTAAAGCATCTGGCGTTTGTAAAGATTACTAACTTGCCTAGGATACACAGTAAACGAAAAGAAAGCAAAACTAGTGCCCTCTCAAGAGATAATATTCCTGGGTGCAAGCTTAAATACAGCTGCCCAGATGGCTTATCTCATGCCAGACAAACAAAGGCAACTGACTCATTACTTTCAAATGATGGCAACAAAGACCCAACTACCTGCAAGAAAAATTCTGCAGGCTTTGGGCTTTATGGCATCCTGCATCCTGCATCCTGCTAATTCCATATGCAAGACTGCATATGAGAAAGCTATAATGGTATCTAAAAAGTGTTTGGACTCAACATTGCCACAGCCTGGAAACAATAATTACTTTCATTCCCTGCCTGCAACAAGAGTTTCAATGGTGGGCACTGGCCTGTCACCACAACAAGGGACAGCCTTTCACTTTACCCACAGCCAGGCAGACACTAGCAACAGATGCATCGGATTATGCCTGGGAAGCACACATGGCGGGAAAATGTATACAGAGCACATGGCCTAAAGACCAAATGCATCTTCATATCAATCAAAAAGAGATGCTAACTGTACAGAATGCCCTGACAGCCTTCAAGGTTCTACTACATCCAGGACAGCTATTACTAAAGATGGACAATACTACAGTCATGTGGTACATAAACAAGCAAGGGGGCACACACTCTTACCCCCTCTGCAGGCAAGCCATGACTTTGTGGAACACAACACTGGCCTATCAAGTACATCTGCAAGCACAATTCCTGCCAGGAAAGAAAAATACTCTGGCAGACGAACTAAGCAGAAACCTCATGGACCCTCAAGACTGGAAACTAGATCCACAAGTCTTCAGCATGATAACAAAGAAATGGGGATGCCCAGACATAGATCTATTTGCCTCCCCTCACAACTGCCAACTACAGAGATTCTGCACAAGGATTTATCACTCGATGCTCTATCATTCAGCTGGAAAAGCCTAACAGTTTATGCCTATCCACCACTGCCTCTACTCCCCAAGGTACTCCTAAAAGTCAGACAAGAGAAGCCAAAAATGATTCTGATTGCCCCAGACTGGCCATGCCAGCACTGGTACCCAATCCTAAATACCTTGACTTAAGGGCCAGCCTGGACTTTACCTCATATTCCTCATCTGCTGACCCAACAAAGCAATCAGATCCTGCACAGCCAACTCAGAACCTTAAATAGCCACTCAGAACACATCTCTCTCTAAAGCAGTTATGGATGTCATTTTGGAAGCCAGGAGGCCCAGCACCAGGAAATCTTATGCAGAAAAATGGAAGAGATTTTGTGCTTGGAACAAGGCACAAGGACTTGAACCACTTGTTCCTAATATTCCTCAGATTTTGCAATACCTAACTGAGATGCTGAACAAAGGTCTATCCTTCTCATCAATAAAGATCCATGCCTCTGCCATTTCAGCTCATTACAATACGGAACCTCCTATTTTCTCTCATCCACTACTAAGACAGTACCTCAGAGAGGCAAAAAACATAAGACCCCCAAGGAGAGCACCTATACCAACATGGGACCTCAACTTTGTCTTGAAAAAACTCACACTGCCTCCTTTTGAGCCAGCCAATACAGCTGAGATAAAATTCTTATTATGGAAAACTGCTCTGCTCCTAGCAATAACTTCAGCAAGAAGAGTCTCAGAGTTACAGGCATTAATGGCAGTGGAACCTTTTATCATTTTTCATCCGGACAGGGTTTCTCTCAGGACAAACCCAACATTTATGCCAAAGGTAGTATCCAGCGTGGCTCTTAACCAAACCATTCATTTGCCAACCTTTTATCCAAATCCCCAGACTAAAAGGGAGAGACTTCTGTACTCTTTGGACATACACATACAGCTACGCTTTTACTTGGACAAAACAAAAGCTTACAGAAAAACTGAACAACTTTTTGTGGCATACGCTGCAGGATCACAAGGAAAGACTATTTCAAAGCAGACTATTTCAAAATGGATAGGACACTGCATTCGTTTCTGCTATGTACAGCATGGCAAATCAGTGCCTAAGAATATTAGGCCACATTCTACCAGGGCAGCAGCCACATCAGCAGCCTTTTTCAGAGGAGTACCAACCAAGGAAATTTTGGAGGCTGCAACTTGGAGTTCAGTGCACACTTTTACCAAGCACTATCACTTACTTCTTTACTCTAAATCCAGAGCAGGCTTTGCCACTGCAGTTTTGCAGGGCCTCATAGCCACTCCTAAACCTCTTTAGACCCAGCCGCCCAACCTCAGCTTTGGGATTCAACCCAAGTGTAATGACTGCAACAGTGAAACACGATGAACATAGTACAGTTGTGTACCTACCATAAATGTAGATGTTCGAGTGTATTCACTGTTGCAGTCCAGGTTACCCTCCCACCATCCCCCTATCATTGCTGGGACTTATCTATACTTCTCTATTCTATACAACCTATGTGGTGTATTTGCTTGTAGAGGAAGGTAATGTTTATGTTAGTGCATGATTTTTTATTTTCAGATTTATTTAGCCTACCCTTTTTCGGGCACTTGACATCTGGGGCAAGAAAAACTGAAGAAAATGGTGTCGGCTGCATCTCTTATACCCCTGGCGCACTGACGTCAGGGAAGAGGCGACAGCAACCGATGCTGGACCAAGACTTTGGAATTCGGGCCGACTGCGGGTAGCCTGCCAGCAGGATAACCCAAGTGTAATGACTGCAGCAGTGAATACACTTGAACATCTACATTTATGGTAGGTACACAACTGTACTTTCCTTATATTGCCACATCAGCTTATCTTGAGATGTCATATCTGAGAACAAATGTATGTGATATTTAAATGCAATAACATGCTATGAGCCAAATAATACAAATGTAGTATCTCCTGTGGCATCAGACATGTCAAACACCAGTAACATGGGCAGTGTATCATGGGCAGCACAGGGTTCATCATTGCCATAGGTTCAAAGTGACACACAGACACACAAATCTGGATACTGGCCATGGTAACACTAATGTAGATGAAGCTGCCTCCTCAGATGGCTTATGCAGCAGTCTTTGCTGGCATTGCCATGGGAGGAAACCTCTGTCCCATAGTGTTGTCCTGCAAATCTACTGGCGGTGTTCTGTGTAGGGTAGGAAGCAGTAGGGGTCTATGCAGTGGCATGTGGCATGTGTTATGATATGTCAGTTGTCGTCAGGTGAGGCAACCCACAACAGCTTTGTGGGCACATTGCAACATGGGCAGTTTGGATGAATGAGTGCCATTGACAGGACTCACCAGAGAAGGCCTCCCTCTGCAACATACTACTGATCATATAGGACAGTGCACCTATGGCTGGGATAGTAGTATGGCACTACTCAACAGCAGATGAGAAAAGTTGCTCTACAGATTGTGCAGTTGGTACCTCACTGTCTCGATGTTCAGCCAGTGCTGACATGACCCTACCATGCTTGCATTCCTGACTCTCATGCAACACACATATGTGTGCCATACAGTCAGTTGCAGGAGCAAGTGTACACAGTTTTGTGCTGTGATGACACTGTGACCAGTCATTTGCCTGTAACAGCAAGAGTACAGGTTCAGACACGCACACATTCACACATTGTCACCACCTGGACATGCGCTGTCCTACAAACTTCAGTTGTCTGTTGTGAAACTGTATTGCCACCACTGTCATGATCACATGGCTAATGCTACACTGCCAGCATACTGGCCACTTTCACTGTCTTCCATGTCAGAGGAAATATCTTGGGCTACAGGACTGTCACCACTGGAGATGGACAGAATAAACTCAAGTGCAGTGTCTTGTGTGTCATTGGCTGTCTATTTCTATGTACAGCATTACATCCTGTGTCAGGATCAGTGCATGAGTTTGGGGTGGCAGCTGGAAGTGAACGAGATGAAAGCACAGAGACAAAAAGACAATCACACATTAAATATGTACACATAAGAAGATGTATGTCAAAATACCTTATGTAAGATAATGACTTTCCATTTCACGGCAAAATAATCCCCTATGTAACTGGTCATCTTAGATTTAGCTGTGCAGTGTGTGATGGTCCTGTAACACAGGACATCATGTGAGATGGAAGGCACCACAGGAATGATACAGGTATAATGATATGAGTGAAAGGGAAACACTTACCTGGCATGTCATCAGCTATACATGGCCTAATGGCATGGTGTTCTGTAGAAAACATAATGTAAAACTGCTGTTAAAGTTTGACACATATAACCACATTTTTATAATGTGATTTTGCTAAGAGCCAAAAATATCCGACCAGTGTATAGCAAGTTAAGGCAACACATATCTGGTTGTCTTGGCTGTGACTCTGCACCATTTGAAGGTCCTATAACACAGGACATCATATGAACTGGAAGGACCACAGGAATGATACAGATATAATGATGTGACTGAAAGGGAAAAACTTACCTGGCATGTCATTTTCAGAGAAGACAACAAAAAGCCTAATGGTGTATCATGCTGTGGAAGACATGCTGTAAGACTACTGTTAATGTGGAACACATATGATCACATTTGTATAATGATACTTGTAGAATAGTGTGCATGTGCAGTATCTTTAAGAAGTGTTTCAAGGTCGGCACGTGTATATAAATAGCAAGCATGTGCTAACTGCAGTGCCATTTTGAGAGTGCAGTCAGAGAGTGAGCATTTATGAGTGTAAAAACTAGCTTGTTTATAAGTTTATCTAAGTTAAAGTTATTAAGCCTCAATTCTGATGTGTCTGTACATAATAAAGCTGCTTGAACAGTACACATAAAGACTCGTCTGTTTTATCCTGATTGGATGAGCGACATGATGCCAGAATTCCAGAGACTGCTTTTCAGAGCTACGAGGTGCAGAGATGACAGTGAAGGCAAACTAAGAGAATTGAGCATGAAAAAGGGCCAAAAATATACCAAAGGTAATGAAAACTTGCACAAACAATGTATTTTATAAAAAAAGATAAAACAGAGCATTACAGGGGCAAATATTACATTATTAAACAAGGGAGAGGCACAAAAGGTTCATTAATTAAACGGGATGTTTAAAATTAAGATATTTAATAAAAAAACGAATAAAAAAGCAAGTAAGGGGTTTAGCATTATCTCAGAATTGCAAAACGAGCATTTTTAAAGCAAAATGGGCATGTTTAGAGTAAAACGATCACAAGAAAAGTAGAATGGGCATGGAAAAAGATTAAACATGCAAAACTAATACAATAAGGGCAAAAAGGGTGCATTAAGCATAAATAAAGCAAGGCAACTGCATGTTTTTTTTGGCAAAGTACTGTGTTTTGGCATAACTTTTTCACATTGTATTCAGGGCATAACTAGAGTTATTTGAAGTATCTTGAAGTGTGTAAAAGTGCTTACAATGTGGGCTTATTACATGCATTTATTCTGGAGAGTTTATTTGTGTGCAAAGTGCAACTGTTTTGTGAAGTACAGTCAAAATACAGCCATTTTGGAAAGTTTCTTGTGCTGGGTGTGTCTGTTCGCAAAGTGCTGCCATTACAGAGTGTTTCTTGCACTGTAAAGAGTTATTTAGTAAAGTACCACCATTTTGGGAAAGTTTCAGTGTGCTCTTTACTGGTTATTTGCTAAGTGCAGTTACTTGAACATTTTTTTACTCTTAGCTTCTTCTGCCCAGTTTATTTGCACAGTGCAGTTACTTTGAAATGTTTCTTAAACTGATGAGGTGATTTCTTACAGTACAGTGATTTCAAGAGTATTACAGTGCCCGAGAGTTATTCAGTGGCTTATTGTGCTATTGGTGTCTGGCATATGTATATATATATATATATATATATATATATATATATATATATATATATATATGTGTGTGTGTGTGTGTGTGTGTGTGTGTGTTCATGCATACTTGCAAAAGCCTTCACTGGTATGTGTTAATATGGCAGATGGATTTTGAAAACATGCACTATTGGTGTTTGATAATATTGCCGAGAACTGAAGAATATTTGAGCAAAAGTACAATATTTTTATACAAGCAGCATATTCTGATAAAGATGCATGCATCAAGGCATTCATTTTGCTAAACCTAGCTGAGTCAGAGGCCATTCAAAGAGAGTGTTTATTTGTGTAAGCACTAGCAGTATATCAGGGAGTAGGTGAAAACCATCAAATTGTTGTACAAGCTGAATTAAAGGAAGACCCCAAGTGTTTGAAGCACAAGTTCAGGAAATTGTGTAACCCCCAGACAAATATTACATTAGAGAGGCATTTGTTTTGCACAAGAGATCAAAAAGCCAGGGAAACTTTTGCAACTTATATAACTGACCTGAGCAACAGAGCTAAAATGTGTTGGTTTGGTGACTTAAAAGATGAGCTGATAAAGGACAGGCTTGTGTGTGGTATTAATAGTGCTGCAGTGAGAAAGATTTTACTTCGTGACAGTGATTTATCGCTGAGCAAAGCTATTGAGATTTGTCAGATCTATGAAATTGCAGAAAGGCATACTAGCATGCTTGCAAGTGATAAGAGCATGGTTTCAGCAGGCTCCAGAACAAATGTAGACAGCAGGCAACACGTGGCTAGCAGAAGCAGGCCTAAGCACATGGCACCTGCAACCCCTGTGGGTTTTCCTGGGAGACCCCGTAGTTTTCCAGCAAGCTGTAAGAAAATGCTCAGTGCAGTACAAGGATGAGTCAGCAAAACCCAAATCCAGCTTTATTGTTAAATGTCCCAATTGTGGTACCAATCATAAGTCTAAAAGAGAAAAATGCTTAGCATTTGGTCAGCATGCCACAAGTGTAAAAAATTGAACCATTTTCAGAAGTTTTGCAAATCAAGCAAACCTCATACAGTTGTAAAAAGGGTCACTTGAAAAAGCAAGTTGATCATATAGACAGCTGCAATTCTACTTTCTACATAGATGGTGTATCAGTAATTGGTGAAAAGGTTGATGCAGTAGATTTGTTGGCAAAGAATGAAGTGTTTTGTACTGTCCATATCAATAGTAAAACCACAGAGCTTGAAGTAGACACTGGCTCAAAGTGTAATGTTATGCCAGCAGACACATTTGCTAAAGTGAAAACTAATGAGCAACTCAATGTGGCTCTTTGTGCGAAACTTGTTGCTTATGGAGGTGAAGAAATTCAAACGGAAGGCTCAGTAGTGATTTCATGTTATTTGGCTAGGAACTGTTATAGCTTGTTATTCTATACACTCTGAAGACCTGTGCAGTCATTATTGGGTCTCAGAGACAGTTTGAGAATGAATTTGCTTTCTTTTACCAAAGACGTTTATCATATAAGCACATATCCTAGTTCAAATTTTACCGAAGACATTTTCTCAGAATATATTGATGTTTTCGATGACAAGTTGGGTAAACTTCCAGTTGTGTATTCTATGAAGTTAGATGCAGAGGTCATTCCAGTGGTCAGACCAGCAAGAAAAGTTCTCCTAGCTATGCAAGATAAAGTTAAAGCTCAGTTGGATAAAATGGTGCAGCAAGGTGTAATTTGTCCAGTTAAAGAACCAACTGAATAGGTGTTGTCCATGGTAGCAACCCACAAAAAAGGCTCAGACAATATCAGGATATGTACTGACCCAAGAAATTTGAACAAAGCATTAAAGAGACCGCATCATCCAATGAGCAGAGTCGAAGAAGTTGCAGCCCAATACCAAATGCCACTGTTTTTTGTCTTAGATGCAAAAAGTTCATTTTGGCAAGTGATGCTTGATCGCGCATCCTCATTACTGACTACTTTCAGTACCTCATTTGGCAGATATAGATTCCTCAGGATACCATTTGGAATAAATTCTGCAAGTGAAGACTTACAGCGTGCAATGGAGCAATTTTTTTCAGGTTATCCTTGTGCCATAATAGTAGATGATTTATGGGTTGGAGGCAATGGTGAAGCAGAGCATGACAGGAACCTTAAGAAAATTCTAGACAGAGCCCGTGAAGTCACCTTAAAGCTCAATCCTCTGAAGTGCAAATTTAGGCTACCAGAAGTTACATATGTAGGTCATTTGTTCACTACTACAGGCTTACGACCAGACCTGTCCAAGGAAGCAGCCATTCTTGAGATGCCAGCACCATATAATGTTCAGGCTCTACGACGTTTGTTGATATGGTCATCTATTTAGGCAAGTTTATACCAGATTTCAGTGAGCTGACAGCACCTTTCAGAGAGCTGGTGGGCAAAAATGTTACATGGCCTTGGCTGGAACAGCACCAGAGAGCATTTGAAGACCTTAAGCAGAAAATTGCCACCCCACCTACATTACCATACTGTGATGTCAATAAACCAGTAACTCTTTCCTGTGATACTTCAAAATTTGGTCTCAGTGCAGTTATTCTTCAAGAAGGCAGACCAGTAGCCTATGCATCTAGAACTCTTACACAAACTGAAATACAATATGCTCAAATTGAGAAAGAACTTTTTGCAACAGTATTTGCATGTTGAAAGTTTCATGATTATATCTATGGTCAAGCTGTTCAGATTAAAACTGATCAGAAACCTCTAGTTATTATTCTAAAGAAGCCTATGCATTTAGCTCCAATGAGATTACAAAGAATTTTATTTTATTATTTATTAACCAGGAAAGTCTGACTTTTCAGTAGAGGCCCGGGAATAAATGCTCCAGATGCATGTCTTTGAACACTGGAGCAAACCAGAGCACCTGGAGGAAATCCACACAAATGCAGGGAGGACATGCAGACTCCGCACAGAAGGCACTCCAGCCAAGAATCGAACCATAGAACCTGTTGCTGTGAAGCGACAATGTTACCACTGCACCATTGCACCATACAATGCTCAAATTGCAAAATTACAACTTCAAAATGGTCTATACAAAAGGCAAACTTCTTTATCTGGCTGAAACCTTATCCAGATAGCCCAGAAATGCAATGAAACATCTTCATGCAGAGAATTTTGACTTTGACGTCATGGAAGTGCGTAATTTTTCTGCCATGAGACTTAATGAGCTGAGAGATCATACAAAGACTGATTCAACTTTGCAAAAGCCCAACCACTACATTAAATGTTGGATGGCCATCAAAGCAATCTAGTATATCACCTGAAGTGCAAACTTATTTTCCTTATAGGGATGAGATGTTGATGGAAGATGGCATTATTTTCAAAGGTCCTAAAATTGTTGTTTCTGCTTCCTTACAACACAAATATATCCAGATTTTGCATAGTGGTCACCCAAGTTCTGCATCTACCAAAAGAAGGGCGAGAGAACTGGTATTTTGGCCTTCTCTAGTAAAAGACATTGATAAAGTACTTTCTTCTTGTTCAGTATACAATAGTACTAAACTGCATTTGCAAAAAGAACCACTTCAGCTAAGTAAAGTTCCTGAACTACCTTGGTCAGCAGTAGCCACTGATATATTCAAGTGGAACAATCAGCATTACTTAGTATTGGTAGACTCTTATTCAAACTGGTTTGAGATTGATTTACTACCTAATGTAACATCCACTGCTGTTATCACTAAGTTGAAATGTCATTTCTCAGTCCATGTTAGTCGACACAAAGTTGTTTCTGACAATGGTACTCAATTTACTAGTCATTTGTTTTAGAAATTTGCAAGAGAATGGGACTTTGTACATGTTACTAGTAGTCTAGAATATCCACAGTCGAATGGACTAGCTGAACGTGCAATACAGAGTGTAAAGCAATTGCTTGAGAGGTCAAAGCGTGATAATACTGATGCCCTTTTAAACTTACTCAATCTGAGAAACATACCCCATGATGATATACTTGGCTCACCTGCTCAGAAACTTCTATCCAGGTAAACCAGAACAACACTGCCTATTAGTTCCAGTTTGTTGAGGCCTAAAGCTAAGAACAACAGGACAATTAGAGCCAATTATTCAGAAAACATTCTTTCCAGACATCCAGTTATGATAAATTGAGCAGATTTCTTCATCCACTGAAAGTAGAGAGACAGTGAGGATACAAATGGCAAAAGGTTTAGACTGGATTGGTCAAGTAACAGGTATATGTACCGAGCCGAGATCCTATTTTGTAGCATCTGAGGGTGTGGCGTACAGGAGAATTCGCAGTCATCTTCTTCCTGTACCAGAATTGATATCACAGCATTATTCCTGTGATACAGACTCTAGATCTCAGAGTAATCCAGACAATGTTCCTGTTGCAGAACGTGTCTTAACTTCTACTTCCATTCCTGATAATGTTTCTGATGTCCCTAAGGCTTAACATTCAGCAGAGACAGTCCCAGTTGCTAGACCTAATTCTAATTTCTATGTCACATGATTTTGTTGTATTTCCAGACCTAGTGTGAAATACACAGCAACCTGGACATAATTGTTTATAGGTATTTACTTCTGTATAATTGCATGACAGATAATTATTTGTACTGATTGCATGTCGATTAATGTTGTCAATATTGCATGACTGATTTCTCAAAGAGGTAGGATGTAGACGTGTGTGTGTGTGTGTGTGTGTGTGTGTGTGTGTGTGTGTGTGCAGTATCTTTAAGAAGAGTTTAGAGGTCATCATATACATATAAATAGCAAGCACGTGCTAGCTTCAGTGCCATTTTGAGAGTGCAGCCAGAGATTGAGCATGCATGAGTGTAATAGCTAGTTTGTTTATAGGTTTATCTAAGTTCCTGATGTGTTTGTACATAATAAAGCTGCTTGAACAGAACCCACAAAGACTCATCTATTTTATCCTGACTGGACATGCGACAATACATATATGACTACTTTCCACATATACCCCTTCATGAGTGCAAAGTAAGGCAATACTTCTTTGGTTGTTATTGCTGTGTCTGTAATCCGTGTAATAGTATTGTAACATAGGACATCATGTTAACTGGAAACCACCATAGGAATAACCGAGGTCTAGTTATAGGACAGAAAGTGACACACACATCTGTCTTGTCATCCTTGCAGGATGCAACACAAGGCCTAATGGTGTGTTGTGTTGTGGAAGACTTCATCAAACCTTTGTTAATGTGTGTGACATATCTTAAATGTAATACATTAGGTAGTTTAATAAATGATTTGCCACAATAGGTAGCTTAATAAATGAAATGCTGGGGGGGGGGGCGTCTAGGCAGGCCAGCCTCAGTTCCACCATCTGGAATACTTTGACTCTGATACAGTTGATGGTGGAGTGATGCCATTAACAACTGTGTGCTAGTTTTTGGATGGATTCTATACCCCCTGTGTCATCATGCTGCCACCTGTAGTGGCTGACATAACTTTAGAGTTCACAGCAAATGGGAGTTTGCCATGTGTAGGACCATGTTACTGTACCTGCAACGACATTCTCTTGATATCCTATTACATCCGTACACAGGATTGACCATGTTGGCAATGTCATGCAACACCTGTTTCCTCCAGTCTGTATCAACTGTCCTTCCCAATAGATTTCTTCCATGCCCGTGTAAGGCATCGATTATGATCTTATTCTCACATGCTGAGAAATTCTCTTTTCTGGAGCATTATAGACTCATCTAAAACACACAGAAGTGTATGTGTTATGAGTATGAACACCATTTGTGGTACACCTTTGTGCAGTGCTTGTTTATACGATAATATAAAATATGCATTACAGGATATGCATTGTTATATCATTTCATGGTAACATATTTCATGTGCTGTATTTAATGAATGAGTAGTATCTATGTAGCAATGTGGTTCACACACACACACACACACACACATATATATATATATATATATATATATATATATATATATATATATATATATATATATATATATATATATATATAAAATATGTATTTATGGATGTATGTCACATAATCGAATGCTCACTTACAAGAAACTCTCTTTGTCAAGATGAAAACAATGAATGTTCAGTAAAGCGAACATTCACATCAGCAGACTTACACATAGAGAATAAAAGCAGTTGGCCAACATTCAACCTTCACACACACCTCAGTATGTCAAACTCACCCAGGTGAGGGCCTGTGCCCCCGCACTCCACAATCAGGGCAGGGCTGTGACTCCAACACCCCCCCCCACTATATATAGGCAAACTCTGAGATAGCACAACATTGGGGAAAAGAGCACATTTCCCAATGTTGGACAGCTGCCTCCATTCCCTGTGTAAAACTTTGCTGATTTTTCTGTTTGCTTAATTGAAAATGTGCTCTTTTCATCCCGGCAACTAGTGGTTTGGAAAGTGAACATTCGATGTCTGAAGTAGGCCCATATATATATATATATATATATATATATATATATATATATATATATATATATATATATATGGGTCTACTTTAAAAGCCTGAAACGCTACTTCGCCGACACAAAAATCACCGACGCCAGATAACCGACAACGCACAAAACCGACAATGCAAAACACCGAACACCATAACACCGACACACCGAACGTAAACAACACACCACACTACATAACATACCCACTAGCCCTAACCCAAACCCTAACCCTAAGGTCCGACACTATTGCACACTCACCCTACCTGCACCCTAACCCTAACTCACTTAATCCACCCCTAACCCCAAGGTCCGACACTATCGTACACTTCACCTACCTGAACCCTAACCCTAACTCACTTAACTCACCCCTAGCCCAAGGTCCGACACTATCGCACACTTCACCTACCTGCACCCTAACCCTAACTCACATAACCCGTCCCTAAACTACAGTCCCTCACTATCACACACTTACCTTACACGAACCCTAACTCCGACACTTACACACACTCACCTTTCCCACAGCCTAACCTGAAATCCCACAATATCGCACACTTACCTCACTGCTCCTAACGCCGTCACTGTCGCACACTTACCGAGTCGCGATCGCACATTACCCTTGTCAGTCTTTCCGCTGTCGGCAAATCACCCTGTCGGTAAACTTACCTGTCGGTCGTTTGGTCTTCGTTTTCCGCGTGTCGGGGAATCGTCGGTTCGGTCTTTAGAAGTAGACCCATATATATATATATATATATATATATATATATATATATATATATATATATATATGTCTATATAGTTCCCTATCAGAAGCCTGAAACACTATAAGCTTGAAAATCAAAATCCTGAAACCAAAAGCCTGAAAACTCAAAATCCTGAAAACCCAAAATCCTGAAACTCAAAATCCTGAAAACACAAATAATGCTAATATGCCAATACAAAGACACTAATATCTACCGACTGACCCTGACCCTAACCCTAAGGTCCGTCACTATCGCACACTCACCTGACCCGTGCCCTAACCCTAACTCACTTAAACCGCCACTAACCCTAATTTTTGTCACTATTGCATACATGCCTAACCTGCGCCCTAACCCTAACTCACTTATACCGTCCCTAACCCTAACATAAAACCAACCGCACACTTACCTGAACCCAACGCATGACCTAACACCACAGGGCAAACAATAGCAAAGCCACAATGACGTCAGTATGTCTATTTTGTGTTTTCAGGATTTTGAGTTTCAGGATTTTGGGTTTTCAGGATTTTGAGTTTTCAGGCTTTTGGTTTCAGGATTTTGATTTTCAAGCTTATAGTGTTTCAGGCTTCTGATAGGGAACTATATATATATATATATATATATATATCTATATATGTGTGTGTGTGTGTGTGTGTATGTGTGTTCATAGGTTCATAGGTAGGTACTAGGCTATTGGCCATACAAGCCTAGCCAAAAATGTACCCTGGCTTTTGCCACCCAAGAAAATTATTTTCCTGTGTCCCTGTCAAGCAGAACCACAGAGGTGATCCCCGGGGTGAATTTCCTATTACCCATCCAGTCATCAAGATTTTTCTTGAAGAGTGCTAATGAGGAGCTCTG
The DNA here is from genome assembly GCF_019279795.1 of Protopterus annectens. Taxonomy (NCBI): domain Eukaryota; kingdom Metazoa; phylum Chordata; order Ceratodontiformes; family Protopteridae; genus Protopterus; species Protopterus annectens. Next base: position 1,435,550,906 of record NC_056729.1, on the reverse strand, counting down.
TTTGACATAGATAGGTAGTCTGTTCCAGAGTATGGGAAGTCTCTGGGATAGGAATCTATCCCTCCAGCATGTTCTGTTTATTGTGGTGACAAGGTGTAGGTCCCTAGAGCGTGTAGCTCGGAGGGATTGGGATTTCTTTAAGTGGAGCATGTCCAACAGCTCTGGGTTTGACATAACTTTATATGTTAGGCAGAGATCGCCTCTGAGTAGGCGATATGCGACGGAGTAAAGCTGGAGTTTTTTGAGACGGTCTGCGTAAGGCATCTGTTTGAGGCCAGTAATCCTCTTTGTGAGGTATTTTTGCAGCCTTTCCAGTTGTTGTAGATGTCTTGTGAGGTACATACCAAAAGGAGCATTGTACTCTATAATGGGTCTAATGAGTGATGAGTAGAGGAGAAAAATGACCTCTTTTTTTCTGGATGAGAAACCTTTTGTGATGAGGTGTGCCATATAGAAGGATTTCCTGACCACTTTGGCGATGTGATTATCAAAGGAGAGACTACTGTCCACCTGTGTCCCAAGGTCTCTTATCATGCTTTCGGTGTTAAGTAGACTACCGCCTATGTGGTAGTTCATAGGTTCAGAACTTTTACCAAAGGGGATGACAATGCACTTTTTGGCATTGAGCTTGAGACCATGTCTTTGACACCAGGCATCTGTCTCAGTGAGGCCCTTTTGTAGGATGTCCACATCGTTAGGAGTTTCAATGATGGCTCCTAGTTTGCAGTCATCTGCGAATTTAGTTAGCCAAAGACCTTCTGTGTTAGTCTGTACTTCAGAAAAGTAGATACCAAACAGGAGAGGACCCAGGACTGAACCCTGTGGTACTCCACTTGTCACTGGTCTGAAGTCTGATTTGGAGTCTGCTACTTTCACATTGTGGGTTCTTTCAGTAAGCCAGTTGGCAACCCATCTTGTGACATAGGGATTTATACCTAGTTTAGTGAGTTTATCTATAATTCCAGAATGGGGGATGGTGTTGAACGCCTTGGCGAGATCTAGATAGGCTGTGTGAACCACCTTACCCTCTTCCATGGCCTTGGTGACTACTTCAAAGAAGTCTATCAGGTTTAGGAGACATGATCTGCCTTTTACAAACCCAAACTGTGTGGGGTCCAGGGTTTGGAGATCTCCAATGTCTTTGTTTATGAGTTCCATGATGATACGTTCCATGACCTTGCAGATGAGGCTCATCAGGCTAATGGGACGGTAGTTCCTGGGGTCTGTTGTGGCCCCCCCTTTGTGGAGTGGGATAACTGTCATGGTGCGCCATTCAATGGGAACAAAGCCTGAGATGAGGCTATGATTGAACATGGTACTTATATGGTGTGCCAGTTCATTCTGTAGTTCATGTAGAAGGCAGCCTGGGATGTTGTCAGGTCCCATGGATGCTGTGTTCTTGGCTTTGGAGAGTGAAATTTTTACCTGTGCAGCCATGATTACAGGAACTTTGCATTCTTCCCGTATAAAGATGGGCCCTTTAGGGGGTGAGAGGAGGGTAAAGTTAGCACTGAACCTATCTGCCAGGATGTTGGCAATATCAGTTGGTTCTGTATATTTAGTGTCATTGTGCTGTAACTCAGAGCAGATCTGAGTGTTGCCATTGAGATTTTTAACATAGCTATAGAATGCTTTGTGGTTGTCTTTAGAATCAGTGGCAATTTTGTTTTTATAACTAGCTTTGGAGGATTTTATGAGGGATCTCAGCTTCTTACTGAGGCTGACCAGGGAGTTCCTCCAATCGTGGGATTTTACTCTTTTTTGCAACAGTTTCTTTCTTCTGTCGTAGAGTTTGTTTATGGCAGAAGACCACCAGATTGGCTTCCTTTTTTTGGAGGATAGCATCTTGGTTCTGTTAGGGATAGCACGATCCATGCACTCGTGTAAGTGCTTATAGAGTGCATTTGTGTAGGATGCAGCAGTCGTACCTCTGTTGTCCATCTGCATGGGTGTCATGAAGTTTGCCACTTCTGTCTTAAGAAGCATGAAGTTGGCTTTGGAGAAATTTTTTATGGTTGTTTTCCTAATGGGGGTGGAAGCGGGATGTGGATTTCTAGGGTGATTAGCTTGTGGTCGGATCTGACCAACGAGGAGCTGACCTTTGGTGTGGACCACCAGTCACCCATGTTGGTGATGACCAGGTCTAGGATATTGCTGCCTCTGGTGGGGGTGTGGATAAGTTGATCCAAAGCGTTGGAATTGATGATTTCCAGAAAACGTTGAGCGAAAGAGTTGGTATATTAGTAGTTTTCCCAGTTAACGGTAGGGTAGTTAAAATCACCCATTATTAGAGTGTTGGGTTGCACCTTAATATTTTCCAGTGCATCAAGAAAAGAGGAGTGGGAATCCTGGGGCATGGTGGGGGGTCTATAGCAAGCTACAATCTGGATTGCGGTTTTACCCAGAGTTAGTTGAACTTGGATAATTTCGGATGCATTATGCTGAGCAACTAGCTTGGAGGTGTGGATATCCTTAATGAATATGGACACGCCTCCACCTTTAGTGTTTCGGTCTGGGTTTGGTGGCCGAAAGGTGTGGTATGAATTATAGCCTGGTAATGCAGGGATGCTCTCTGGAGCTTTGAACCAGGTCTCTGTCACTGCACAGATGTCACTGTTCTCCATTTTAAGGAGTGCCTCGAGTGAGTGCATTTTGAGGTTTAGACTTCTAGCATTGAGTAGCATTACCCTCAGATTTTGCTTGCTTGTACCTGTTACGGTGGTGAATTTGTCATTTGAACCTTGCCTAAAAAAAGGCACTATAGGGGTGGCAAGAGTCTTTGCCAGTATCCAGAATCCCAAGGGTGACAGGTGCAGGCCATCTCTGCCAAAGCAGCGTGGTCTGTCGATCATGTCATCCCAGGCAGACAGATACTGGATTCCCTTAGAATGACACCAGAAGCTTAGCCAATTGTTAAAGTCAATCATTTTGTCCTTGTACTGTGGTGTCATTCTGGGTGATGGCAGGATGCTACTCAGGGCTAGGGTCATACCGGCCTGGGCTACAAGATCAGAGAGCTCCTCCATGTCTCTTTTCATGTAGTCCAGGGAGGTACATCTCAGGTCATTCACACCAACATCGACAATGACAGAGTCATATTTGTACTTGTTGTGGAGTGACCTGAGTGCGTGCGTTATGTGGCGGATCCTGGCACCTGACAGGCAGCTGACAGTAACTTTTTCCTTGTTTAGCCTGGTGAGTGGAACATCAGTGTGCCTGACTATAGAGTCACCTATGACTAGAGTGTTGGGTATGTTATGCCTTATGGGCTGTAGTTGAGTGGCACACTGAGTATGTGGACTATGTGTCATTTGGGTTGTGTTGGGGGGTGGAGGTTGCTTGCATTCTGCTTTGGAGGTCTCTGTTGTTTGGGCAGATTAGTACAGAGAGCCTCTGTGAATGTAGGTGTGTGTTTTGTGGTTCTGTGTGTGTGTTTTGGTGGTGTAGGGTTTGAGGGACTATGTGATGAGTGTGGTGCGGTGCAAGTGTTTACCTTCTCCTCTTGACTGTCTAGGCCTGTCTTTGGTAAAGAGAGCTTTGTTTCCAGTTTGGCTATATAAGTGCATCACTCACAGGTCATAGTGTTGGGTGGTAGGAGGAGAGGGTTGTCTGTGTACATGAGGCAATTATTGCATTGTCTCAAGATGCCCAGATTCATCAGGAAGACAGGAGAAAACACCGGGAGCTGACCTTTAGACATGACTGAATAGGTGCTTATTAAGTACTAAAAACTGTTTTCCTCTAGACAAGTGAGGAAAGTTGAGTGCTGTAGTAATTTGTAACTTATTTAGTGCTTACAATGAGTTCTGAACAAGTGCTGAGATCAAAGAAACAGATGAGTGCTAAAACTAAAAAGCTGGCTAGTTGCAAGGGAAATTTTGAAAAACAGACTTTATGGTGCCAGGAATAGTTTAACCCTAGTTAAGTGTGTGTGTGTGGGGGGGGGCTTAGGAGCTCACAAACAGTCCTGGACACAGCAAATCCGTATCTGACCTGCCACAGGAAAGGAGGGAAGCAAGCTTAGAATTTTTTTTCCCAGTAAAGTGGAAATGGAGAAAGCTGGAATAGAAGTTAACTCATCGTTAAGACTCTGAATGGGTTGACCTTCACAAATACACACACACACACACACACACACACACACACACACACATATATATATATATATATATATATATATATATATATATATATAAAATATATATCCAACCAATGCCCAAAAAGTACGTGAAATAACAAAGCAGCACAACCCAAGATGGATGAAGAATGGATAAAGTATTTCCACAATCGAAAACCAGTTCCAAAATGATGATATAAAACTTTTGCTAGCAGTGATTGTGTAACGTCTGATGAAGCGGGGATACCGCGATAGCACTAACGTTTCACTTTTTGATTAAACGTCTTGCTTTTTGATCAAAAGTTTTATATCGTCATTTTGGAACTGGCTTTCGATTGTGGAAATACTTTATCCATTCTTCATCCATCTTGGGTTGTGCTGCTTTGATATATATATATATATATATATATATATATATATATATATATATATATATATATATATATAAAAGCTCTGGAAGAAATATATGGCACTATAATACCTAGCAAGGCTGAAATATATGTGTAAAATTAAATAGTAGTGCATGAGTAATACCCCAGCATACAAGCATCGGGTGATGGTTTCGTGAGCATGTTGTGTCATTGAACATAATTTTGGCAAGCTCCAAAACAACGAGTGCTGCTACTGAAATTATTTTCACTGACAGTGACGTTTGCTTTTTCCTCCACTGTTGTGCAACCTCAAAGTTGGTATATATAAATCACGATGTGTGTGTGGGGGTTTCAGGGTGAGTTTCCACCCTGATAAACAAAATTGTTGAGTTTGTTGAAGGTGCTTTCATCTAAAGGTTTTCATTTTTTTTCTGTTCTCCGATATTGCCTTTGATGACTTGACATGAATATGATAGTTTCAAATCCCATATAGCTAAAGACTACATACTACAGCCCTTCACTAAAAACACTGCACCAACATTACTCTAACGTTGCAGATATGTTATGAGGAATGTATGCAGACTTTTATCTGTCTGTGATGATTGAGTCAGGTCAAACAGTAATTGTCCCCATGTTATAAAATAATGAAAGACTTTGCAAGCAGTACACATTGAAGCTAGGGTATGAGTAATGCATAAAATAGTTACGCACGCACACACACACACACACACACACACACACACACACACACACACACACACACACATACACACACAGTTTGTATATATAAAAGCACTGTACCCATATATGGCGAATATCTCATATGACATGATGACACTGAATACGTGTGTGACTGTCCACAACTTTGATTGATTTATGCCAGCAGTGTGTTATACTACAAGTCGTTAACTAATTTTGTGATGATTAATTCATAAGCCACCTACATGCAATATCATACAGAAATCTGTATATATAACATTATTTTACATATAAGGAATGTGTAAAACAGCAGTTCACCTCATTCTAAGTGCTTTTATGTTTGTACACACAGCTCAAAAGGTAGCCATACTCCAGTATCAGCTGTACTATATCATGATTTGCATTACAAGGATAAAGACTATAAACAAATACAACATACTTCAGTAAAGCCTGAGCTATTAAATATTTTCTAGGTGAAAGTCCTGTGGTAGAATATATTTTGGAATTAATTATGATGTGTTTGCAGAATAATATATTTGAATTTGATGGAAATTTATACAGACAAACACAGGGAACAGCAATGGGGGCTCCGTTTGCCCCTTGTTACGCCAACATATTCATGGGTCTGTATGAATATTTGTATATTTATACCAATCAATTTTTTCAAAGTTTTGTAATTAAATATTTTAGATACATAGATGATCCTATTTTCCTTTGTAAAGATGGTATTGAGTTAGTGGATCAATTTATAAATGAAATACAGATAAACAACATGGTAGTAAAATTTGATGAACTACAGAAAGGAAATAGGGTTAATTTTTTGGATGTAGTAATACAAGGAAATAGTGATTCTAAAAAAGTAGTTACTAATATACATAGAAAATTTCCAGAGGGTAATAATATATTACATGGCGAAAGCTATCATCCTCTGCATACTATTAAATCCATTCCATATACTGAATTCATGAGAATAGCAAGGCTATGTAATAATATTCCAGATAGAAATAGAGGATTATATGATAGTTTTTATAGATTTAAGGAAAGAGGTTATGTTGAAATTAACTTAAAAGAAAGTTTAAATAAAGTTATTAATAAGGAAAGTAGAGAGTGTAGTTGGATACCTTATAAGAATATTAATAAAATGGATAAAGAGAAAGATATATATTTTACCACTACTTACTCAGTTTTATCTGAGGAAATTTTAGATATAGTTAAATCTAGTTGGAATATTGTTAGAAGAGAAGTAGATTGTTTAAAACAGAAAAGATTACTTTTTTCTTTCAATAGGGGAAGAAACATTAAAGATTTTATTGTGCATAGTAGGTTCCAAAGACCAAATGTTGAGATATTAAGGGGTATAAAGGAAAAAGGTACAACAATGTGTGGAAAGTGTATCATCTGTAAATATGTGAGTCCGACTTTTGATAAAATTAATGGCAGGAATTTCCATACAAATGGGTATTTCACATGTAGGACCCAAAAAGTTATATATGCAATTAAATGTACTTGCAATAAATTTTATATAGGGGAAACCAAAAGACAGTTTTCGTGTAGGATAAAAGAACACATTAGAGATATTAGAAATAATAAATTAATTAGTCCTGTGGCTACACACTTTAATGAAATTCATAGGGGTAGTCTGGATGGGTTTCAGGTTACAATTTTAGATAGTATAGTTTTTAACAAATTTATGAGTGATGAACAGGTTAAACAATTATTAAGAAAAAAAGAAGCATTTCTGATTTTGAAATTTGATACTATGTTCCCTGGGGGACTAAATCAGGAATGTTTCTGGAAAAGTTTTGTGTAAATATGTATATAGGGCTTTGTCTTTTTAAAAAATTGTATTGAAGCTTATTAAGCAATTAATTAATTAAGGTGCAGTATAAATGGATGTGAAGTTATACAAGTTTTGTACTCTGTTAAAGGCTTTTGGCCGAGGCGCTAGAGATTTCTAAGGTGTGTGTTCTGAATAAATTTTCCTTCTACGGAGTTGCTGGTTTATCGTGTGTGGTACTTCAAGTTTTCCCTGGTTGCTGTGGTTTTCTACAATATGACCAGTGATTCTTTAGTTGGTTTACCTAGGATATTCATAGATATTCTGCTGGAGATTTTGCCTAACTCTACGGATACTGCATCAGGAACGATGGATGTTACTGCTGGTTCGAATTCTACATTTATCGTATCTAACAGAAATGATGGTTCCAGTTTAAATGAAACAGGCAATGGGGTGCTTAATAAGTGGACTAAAGATAGAAAGTTATGGAACCAGAATCCTTTTTCCAAAATTGGTAAGAAAACGGAAACTTTTGCTAATCCAGAAGTATCTGATATGCTTTCACGTATGGAAAAACTGTTGTTTAAAGAGACTGCTGTTTTTTTAAATTCACAAAGTATGCAAAGGTATGAGGAGTTAGAAATTACTCCTCGAGGTCTTAGAGCTGCTAAAAATCCTTCCACTCAGTTTGACCTGACTCTATCAGAAGAACGCTCTTTTTATGAGAGATGGATTGCAGCTGCACATAAGTGCAGCTTAGAGTGGGTACATATCTTGGTTGAACGTGACCAATTTAAAAAACAGAAATTAAGAGAGGAGATTAAAGGTTTATGTAAGGATATTACCAATGTTATATCCCAAGAAGAACTGCAACATTTCCTGGTTAAAACAAATGAACAGTTGCTAGGATACGAGCAAGAACTGATTGACAGAAAAAAGAACAAATTAATTCGTAATCTGCGTGATTACGATAACAAATGGGCGTTTCTAGTAGCGACGAATCCTAAAGGGCGGAAACCACAGGTACAGTTTGAACAACAGAAGAAGCGAGTTCAGAATAAGGACAGCAGGGCCTTTACATCGGGGGAAAGTATAACTTCGGTAACAGAAGGTGATACAGATGAAGATTTCCCATATTTACCTCCTGCTGGTAACAACACTTATCTGAACACTTTTCGTGGCAGTTTCAGAGGTCGGAAACGCAGTTGGAATGGGACAGCACAGGGTTATTACACAGAACAACGTACATTTCCATGGACTAACAAACGAGGCAAATGGGACTAATAATGTTGTTAGTAATTTAACTGTATGTAAGTATGTGGTTAATTTATCTGGTTTTGAACTTTCAGACAATGACATAGCCGTATTAGAACAAGGTTTGAAATTTGTACCAACGGTTTTACCTAGACTGCATGAGCTAAAATGTGACATTTTTCGTTTAGTACGAAAGTTAAAACTTATACATTTTTTTAACATAGAAGTGGATAATACTAAGATTTATAATGATGAGAATGAACAAAGTAGTAGTTCTGATGATAGTTTTTATTCATGTCATTCAATGGATAATGAAGATTTTTGTAGTAATGCTTATTGTAAGTTAAATACGGAGAATATCAAAGTTAAAAGTGAATTCATTCCTTATTGTAAAAATGAATATATATCTCGCTTTGATATGTCTCTAAATTACAATGTACAAATAGCATTTAATAGATTTAATAACGTAAATAAGAAATGTATTAAGTATAATTTAGATAAAAATGAATGGAAATGTTTAACTAATTTAAGTAAGAATGATCAAATAGTGTTTAAACCTGCAGACAAAGGTGGGAAGTTGGTACTATTGAACTACATCCAATATTTATCTATGTGTTATACACATTTGAAGTATAGTATATCGACAAATAGATATGGCAGACTACTTTAAAGCCCAGGCTCAATATAATGAATTATTAGTTAAAGGTCAAAGACTGCATTATTTTTCAACTAAAGATGTAAAAGATAAATTTGCTATAAAGAATCCTAGAATGCCATGTTTTTACTGTTTGCCAAAAATTCATAAGGATTTGAATAATCCACCAGGACGCCCAATTGTTTCAGCTAGTGGGAGTTTTTTGAATAATATTTCTTGTTTTTTGCATGAATTTTTAGTTCCTGTAGTTAAAAAACTGCCATCATATATAAAAGATGTATTTGAATTTTTGACAAAAGTGGATCAAGTAAAATGGGAGAAGGATATGTTCTTTGTAGTTATAGATGTAGTAAGCCTTTATACTATAATTAATCATACAGATGGTATAAGAGCTATTAAATATTTTCTAGGTGAAAGTCCTGTGGTAGAATATATTTTGGAATTAATTATCATGTGTTTGCAGAATAATATATTTGAATTTGATGGAAATTTATACAGACAAACACAGGGAACAGCAATGGGGGCTCCGTTTGCCCCTTGTTACGCCAACATATTCATGGGTCTGTATGAATATTTGTATATTTATACCAATCAATTTTTTCAAAGTTTTGTAATTAAATATTTTAGATACATAGATGATCTTATTTTCATTTGTAAAGGTGGTATTGAGTTAGTGGATCAATTTATAAATGAAATACAGATAAACAACATGGGAGTAAAATTTGATGGACTACAGAAAGGAAATAGGGTTAATTTTTTGGATGTAGTAATACAAGGAAATAGTGATTTTAAAAAAGTAGTTACTAATATACATAGAAAATTTCCAGAGGGTAATAATATATTACATGGCGAAAGCTATCATCCTCTGCATACTATTAAATCCATTCCATATACTGAATTCATGAGAATAGCAAGGCTATGTAATAATATTCCAGATAGAAATAAAGAAGTATATGATAGTTTTTATAGATTTAAGGAAAGAGGTTATGTTGAAATTAACTTAAAAGAAAGTTTAAATAAAGTTATTAATAAGGAAAGTAGAGAGTGTAGTTGGATACCTTATAAGAATATTAATAAAATGGATAAAGAGAAAGATATATATTTTACCACTACTTACTCAGTTTTATCTGAGGAAATGTTAGATATAGTTAAATCTAGTTGGAATATTGTTAGAAGAGAAGTAGATTGTTTAAAACAGAAAAGATTACTTTTTCTTTCAATAGGGGAAGAAACATTAAAGATTTTATAGTGCATAGTAGGTTCCAAAGACCAAAGGTTGAGATATTAAGGGGTATAAAGGAAAAAGGTACAACAATGTGTGGAAAGTGTACCATCTGTAAATATGTGAGTCCGACTTTTGATAAAATTAATGGCAGGAATTTCCATACAAATGGGTATTTCACATGTAGGACCCAAAAAGTTATATATGCAATTAAATGTACTTGCAATAAATTTTATATAGGGGAAACCAAAAGACAGTTTTCGTGTAGGATAAAAGAACACATTAGAGATATTAGAAATAATAAATTAATTAGTCCTGTGGCTACACACTTTAATGAAATTCATAGGGGTAGTCTGGATGGGTTTCAGGTTACAATTTTAGATAGTATAGTTTTTAACAAATTTATGAGTGATGAACAGGTTAAACAATTATTAAGAAAAAAAGAAGCATTTCTGATTTTGAAATTTGATACTATGTTCCCTGGGGGACTAAATCAGGAATGTTTCTGGAAAAGTTTTGTGTAAATATGTATATAGGGCTTTGTCTTTTTAAAAAATTGTATTGAAGCTTATTAAGCAATTAATTAATTAAGGTGTAGTATAAATGGATGTGAAGTTATTCAAGTTTTGTACTCTGTTAAATTCTTTTGGCCGAGGCGCTAGAGATTTCTAAGGTGTGTGTTCTGAATAAATTTTCCTTCTACGGAGTTGCTGGTTTATCGTGTGTGGTACTTCAACTGATATAAACTAGTTGATCTCAGAACAAATGCTTATATTTTGTCGTATATGAGGAATATCTGCCAAGATGTGTTTGACTGTAGAGGATGTCTCTGACATCTACCAATAATCTTAGCACACCCCCATTGTGCCAGATTTAAAAAGTGACAGTGGTAATGTTCTATTTCATTCTGCCTTTGCATGTCAACTGAGAAACACCTCAGAGAGCCTTTTTAAATAAAGCATTTTATCCCATGCGTTTCAAGGAAGATGTCGACAGAAAGTAGAAATGACTGAGGCTCATCTGAGTGCATAACAGGAGTGATCAGAAGACTATACAACTGCGTCATATGTACATTGCACATGAAGGGAGGTTGAGAACACTCCAGTAGACCATCCTGATCAACACGTGGAATCCCATTGCCAGGGAGCTCTGTGGATCAATTGGGATCTACAGGACAGACATGCAAGTCTACTTTTGCTATGACAACTTGCACCAGGGGATGCCCCAGCAAACTTGAAGCTGAATCATTGAAGTTTACCAGACTGTTCCAGAAGCCTACAGTAAGTCAGACGTTCCACAATTTAACAACTTCTCACCAAAAATGTGTAGACTTTATTTTTGCATGTATCATGCTGTATCACTAAAGTTTATTTTGACTTTTTTAATGTCCTTAGCTACCCAACAGAATTTGCAAAATTCCAGTATTGTACAGAAATATATATTCACATATTCACACCAGTCTATCTTAATAACTAAGATTTTTGAGACCACTTATCATTTTAATTAATAATATTTGAGGACTGTTAAGGTGAATGCTAGCTTTTAAACAGTTGCATGCTAAGAGGGGCATTATATTCAATCATGGCACTCATGAAACACAAGTAAAGGGAAATTAAGACTTATTTTGTTCTACAGGAGTTTGGAAATTAGATGAGCTAGATGGAAGACTTTCTGAATTACTGCAGAGACATGATAGCCAAAAGATAAACATCATCAAGAATATCTACATCCCTTATGACAGTGTCTTATTTGAGGGGTATGTGGACATATTTTGTTTTGTTTACCAAAGTGACTGTAATGCATCTTATTATATTTTATTTGAGATCATTGCCCTTGCCCTAGTTGCTAACATGGTGTAACCCATGTCAGAAAAATTGTGAGTCAGTGGAAGATCAAATAATAACACAAATTTACAGATGTCTGCAAACTTCGATAACCATAGGATAGATGTATTGGCCTGTAGGTCTGAGAAAGAGGTGTTCATAGGAGAGGACCTAACACTGAGCCCTGTGGTACACTGTTAGTAACTTTTTGCTTTTAGAAGTGACCCCTGCAGTTCTAAACATGAGGTCTGTCAATCAAACAGCTATTTACCATGCAGCATAAAGATTTATGTTCAGATCGACAAGTCTGTCAATAATACTTGCATGCGGAATAGTGTCAAAGGCCTTGGATTAGTGCAGATATTGTCTGTCTAGTGTATAACCACTATCCACTGTTTCTGTGACTGGAAAAGCAACAAAGGTAGTGTGTGTGTACGTGTATGCATGTGTGTGTGTGTGTGTGTGTGTGTGTGTGTGTGTGTGTGTGTGTGTGTGTGTGTGTGTGTGTGTGTGTGTGTGTGTGTTTATTTGCAAAAGTAGCTGGACTGATCCAGATTGACATTTTCTACCATTACTCACACCAAAAATATATACAAATAAATGAGCAAATATATACATTAGATTCAGTGATAGGCTATACTTTTTTTTGGCTTACTCCTCTGCTGATCATCAAACCCTTCACTCCTGGCCACTTTACAGACTAGTTCAATCTGTTGGGTGACGATTCCTTCAGTCTGTTCATTCCATAGGGCAAACATCACGCAGACTTGGAGCAGAAGTCATCCTTTGTGTGTTAGGAGGTCGAGGATTTTCATTAGACCTTACCATTCTCTTCACCTGCCCTTTACATCCAAGGGAATTGGCATGTAGTGGGCCTTCTGATGTATCTCTGTGTCTCATCATCTGACCTTATCAATCAACCCTGCCTTTCTTGTAGACTGCATTCCCTTTGTAATCCTAGATCTGCAATAAGGATTCAGCCATGGAGAGTGCAACCAGACACCCCTCCCTCCAAGGAGAGATGACTGGGCTAATCCTCACATTTCTTCTCCCAAGCTACTAACTGATCTCCATTCAACTAGGTTATAATCAGGGCTATATTCCTCTAAGCCAGGAGAGCTGCAATATGGTATACAGGTGGCATATTGTACTAAGTATGTGAAATGCGACAGTGCTAAAGAGTACTTAATAAATGGACAGTAATCATGAGCTCAATCATTTTTTTCTTCATTTTTTCTTTGACCTTCATATTTGTCGACATGACAGTCTGTTGACCAATTTGTTCATTCTGGATAAGAGACCCTTGGCTGATTCATTAGCAGGGGTGAAGGTTGAGCATAAGGTGAGAGTCAATCTCTTTCATAAGGAGGATGAGGATTATCATCTGTAATTCCTGAATCTTCAATTATGCTTGTTGACATCTAAGGGGATGACATAAAATAGTTTTTTGCATGCCTCATCTTCACAAAACATGGCTCTGTCTGACTTTGCAGACAAGCACAGCCATGGGATTCCAGGTCTACACCAGGAACTCTGCCAAGGAGACCATGTTTCCAAGAACACAACTTCTCCCCTTCCCTGAAGAAAGATAAGCAGGCTAAGTTTAATCTTTTTTCCCCATTCACATCAGTTCCAGTAGGTGGACAAAATGCTAACTGACATTGCATTGGAGTGGCTATAGTCAGAGCCTTATTCCTATATGCCAAAAGAGATGGCTATGAAACCAGTTAGTTTATTCCTATATGCCAAAAGAGATGGCTATGAAACCAGTTAGTTAATGCAATCACATAGGTGCGCAAAACGCTAACTGACATTGCATTGGAGTGGCTATAGTCAGAGCCTTATTCCTATATGCCAACAGAGATGGCTATGAAACCAGTTAGTTTATTCCGATATGCCAAAAGAGATGGCTATGAAACCAGTTAGTTAATGCAGTCACATAGGTGTGCAAAACGTTAACTGACATTGCATTGGAGTGGCTATAGTCAGAGCCTTATTCCTATATGCCAACAGAGATGGCTATGAAACCAGTTAGTTTATTCCTATATGCCAAAAGAGATGGCTATGAAACCAGTTAGTTTATTTCTGTATGCCAAAAGAGATGGCTATGAAACCAGTTAGTTAATTCAGTGGGCAAAATGCTAACTGACATTGCATTGGAGTGACTATAGTCAGATCCTTATTCCTATATGCCAACAGAGATGGCTATGAAACCAGTTAGTTTATTTCTATATGTCAAAAGAGATGGCTACGAAACCAGTTAGTTAATGTAGTCACATAGGTGGCCAAAACACTTACTGACATTGCATTGGAGTGGCTATAGTCAGAGCCTTATTCCTATATGCCAACAGAGATGGCTATGAAACCAGTTAGTTTATTCCTATATGCCAAAAGAGATGGCTATGAAACTAGTTATTTTATGCAGTCACATAGGTGCCCAAAACACTAACTGACATTACATTGGAGTTGCTATAGTCAAAGTCTTATTCCTATATGCCAACAGAGATGGCTATGAAACCAGTTAGTTTATTCCTATATGCCAAAAGAGATGGCTATGAAACCAGCTAGTTAATGCAGTCACATAGGTGCCCAAAACACTAACTGACATTGTATTGGAGTGGCTATCGTCAGAGTCTTATTCCTATATGCCAACAGAGATGGCTATGAAACCAGTTAGTTTATTCCTATATGCCAAAAGAGATGGCTATGAAACCAGTTAGTTAATGCAGTTACATAGGTGCCCAAAACGCTAACTGACATTGCATTGGAGTGGCTATAGTCAGAGCCTTATTCCTGTATGCCAACAGAGATGGCTATGAAACCAGTTAGTTTATTCCTATATGCCAAAAGAGATAGCCATGAAACCAGTTAGTTAATGCAGTCACATAGGTGCCCAAAACACTAACTGACATTGTATTGGAGTGGTTATAGTCAGATTCTTATTCCTATATGCCAACAGAGATGGCTATGAAACCAGTTAGTTTATTCCTATATGCCAAAAGAGATGGCTATGAAACCAGTTAATGCAGTCACATATGTGTGCGCAAAACGCTTACTGACATTGCATTGGAGTGGCTATAGTCAGAGCCTTATTCCTATATGCCAACAGAGATGGCTATGAAACCAGTTAGTTTATTCCTATATGCCAAAAGAGATGGCTATGAAACCATTTTGTTAATGCAGTCACATAGGTGTGCAAAATGCTAACTGACATTGCATTGGATTGGCTATAGTCAGAGCCTTATTCCTATATGCCAACCGAGATGGCTATGAGACCAGTTTGTTTTTTCCTATATGCCAAAAGAGATAGCTATGAAACCAGTTAGTTAATGCAGTTACATAGGTGCCCAAAACGCTAACTGACATTGCATTGGAATGGCTATAGTCAGAGCCTTATTCTTATATGCCAACAGATATGGCTAATAAACCAGTTAGTTTATTCCTATATGCCAAAAGGGATGGCTATGAAACCAGTTAGTTAATGCAGTCACATAGGTGCTCAAAACGCTAACTGACATTGCATTGGAGTGGCTATAGTCAGAACCCTATTTTTATATGCCAGCAGAGATGGCATTGAAACCAGTTAGTTAATGCAGTCACATAGGTGCCCAAAACGTTAACTGACATTGCATTGGAGTGGCTATAGTCAGAGCCTTATTCCTATATGCCAACAGAGATGGCTATGAAACCAGTTAATTAATGCAGTCACATAGGTGCCCAAAATGCTAACTGACATTGCATTGGAGTGGCTATAGTCAGAGCCTTATTCCTATATGCCAACAGAGATGGCTATGAAACCAGTTAGTTTATTCCTATATGCCAAAAAGATGGCTATGAAACCAGTTAGTTAATGCAGTCACATAGGTGCCCAAAATACTAACTGACATTGCATTGGAGTGGCTATAGTCAGAGCCTTATTCCTATATGCCAACAGAGATGGCTATGAAACCAGTTAGTTTATTCCTATATGCCAAAAGAGATGGCTATGCAACCAGTTAGTTAATGCAGTCACATAGGGGTCCAAAACGCTAACTGACATTGCATTGGAGTGGTTATAGTCAGATCCTTATTCCTATATGCCAACAGAGATGGCTATGAATCCAGTTAGTTTATTCCTATATGCCAAAAGAGATGGCTATGAAACCAGTTAGTTAATGCAGTCATATATGTGCGCAAAATGCTTACTGACATTGCGTTGGAGTGGCTATAGTCAGAGCCTTATTCCTATATGCCAACAGAGATGACTATGAAACCAGTTAGTTTATTCCTATATGCCAAAAGAGATGACTATGAAACCAGTTCATTAATGCAGTCACATAGGTGCACAAAACACTAACTGACATTGCACTGGATTGGCTATAGTCAGAGCCTTATTCCTATATGCCAACAGAGATGGCTATGAAACCAGTTTGTTTATTCCTATATGCCAAAAGAGATAGCTATGAACTCAGTTAGTTAATACAGTTACATAGGTGCCCAAAACGCTAACTGACATTGCATTGCAGTGGCTATAGTCAGAGCCTTATTCCTATATGCTAACATAGATGGCTATGAAACCAGTTAGTTTATTCCTATATGCCAAAAGAGATGGCTATGAAACCAGTTAGTTAATGCAGTCACATCGGTGCCTGAAACGCTAACTGACATTGCATTGGAGTGGCCATAGTCAGAGCCTTATTCCTATATGCCAACAGAGATGGCTATGAAACCAGTTTGTTTATTCCTATATGCCAAAAGAGATGGCTATGAAACCAGTTAGTTTGTGCAGTCACATAGGTGCCCAAAATGCTAACTGACATTGCATTGGAGTGGCCATAGTCAGATCCTTATTCCTATATGCAAACAGAGATGGCTATGAAACCAATTAGTTTATTGCTATATGCCAAAAGAGATGGCTATGAAACCAGTTAGTTATTGCAGTCACATAGGTGCCCAAAACGCTAAATGACATTGCATTGGAGTGGCTTTCAGAGCCTTATTCCTATATGGCAACATAGATGGCTATGAAACCAGTTAGTTTATTCCATATGCCAAAAGAGATGGCTATGAAACCAGTTAGTTAATGCGGTCACATAGGTGCCCAAAACGCTAACTGACATTGCATTGGAGTAGCTATAGTCCGAGCCTTATTCTTATATGCCAACTGCGATGGCTATGAAACCAGTTAGTTTATTCCTCTATGTCAAAAGAGATGGCTATGAAACCAGTTAGTTAATGCAGTCACATCTATGGTGATGATTGGGGTCTTTTGTGATGTGCAAATGCAGGGCTAATTGTATGAGCTGCTGTGTCTCATTCAAGCCTATGATGCTTGAAAAGGAAGCTGCACAGCACTATTGTTTCAGTCTATAAGAATGCTGGATTTGAACTTGCAAATTTCCGTGCTGATTAAGCAGTTTAAATGTGGGAAATTATTTTAATTGAACATATTATGCAAAAAGTGGCTATACTAGTTTAATTCATTTTTTTTCCATTTAAGCTTTAATTCGCTTTGAGCTCCATGTAGTTCATGCTGCTATCAGGAATGTGACACCTCATTAGCTAAATGCTGAGAGGTGCAAATGAGCTAACTCAATGCACATATTTACAGTTGCACATAATTTATTTATTTATTTTTAAATTGTTAACCAGGAGTGCCAAGTTAGGAAGACCTGTTTTAGCTTGGTTCTGAGGAGAAGTCTCCAGTAATAACACAAAGTTAGAAGAACAATACACAATTGCTTACATGGGTTGAAAGGCAGGAAATTTAACAGCAACAGTATGTCAGAAATTAGTGTGACACAGATATAGAATAAACAGAGCAACATTGTGATATCAATAAATTCAACTTGTCATAGATAATGTAAGACAAACCTTTTTTTCTGAGAGTACATAACAAAGGATTTGGTATTACAGCAGACGTATACCAAATATGTTCTTTATGTTATTCTGCTCTAGGCAAGTCTTTTCTCTGAATGGAGTATCTAGGCATGCTCTTCTCTGTGAAAGAGGGATCATATGATCACATACATCATTTGAACAGGGCTCTGAAAATTGAGTCATAAGAAGAATTCTGTTATTATGTTGGCTATTGAAAGTATGGACTATGTATAATACCCAAGAAACTTTTTTGGTTTGCA
Source organism: Protopterus annectens (assembly GCF_019279795.1). NCBI lineage: Eukaryota > Metazoa > Chordata > Ceratodontiformes > Protopteridae > Protopterus > Protopterus annectens. The sequence goes on along the minus strand of NC_056729.1, from coordinate 1,435,532,869 downwards.
TCATTTTAATGCTTTATTAATACAGTGAAATACCTATCATGAGTCTCTCCATCAGCCAGATTTTCAAGTGATGTATCATTAAAATGCAACTGTTTTTAACATAGTCTTCCCTTTAAATGAAATTGTCATTAGAGGAAGTTCTGTGCAATGAAGTGAAAACTATTTTGCATCTACTGTCCAATGGAAAAAAAATGTGAGGGAACTTTCAATTGTTGCAAAGTCTTTTTAGTGTCTAGATAAAATCATCAAATTGGGCTGCAGGCAGTCCACTTACCATGATGTCCTTACTACAGCAACATCAGATAGGAGGAGTGACCTATTCTAGCACCTTTGTCTCTGATGGACAGAGGCAGTTAGTAAATCATCCCCTGTATAAATCAAATATGTGGGTTTCATTTGGGTTGCATGTCTAGGCTTATAAAGCCCTTGGTAGTTAGCCTGGTATACACCTATGAACCCAAATTCTTTATAATCAGTAGTAATCACTGCTTTCGATCATGTATTATCCATAAAGCAGCACATCTCACAATGCACGGACATATTTTTCTTTACTTGCGTAATGTTCCCTCATGGACGTGATGGTGAGGGGCTAAACACAGATGCTACAAGATAGTTTATTTCCCATAAAAACATCTGACAATATCCATAGTTTGTGACTTCCAGCATTTTTGACAAGCAACACTGAAAAGAAATTATAATGACCTCAAGGAGTCTTCATGAAGCTGAGGAATTTTCATAGGTGATTACTAAGCTTACTGCCCCAGGAGGCCTTTTAAAGCCTAGCAATGCTTCTCAAATATATCTGACAAGCTTTGATACCTTAGGGCTATTTTAAGTGGTATATGTAGGCTTGGGCATAGACGATCAAGTGTTTATAGGCTGCCTATGTCTAATAAAGCCATAGGTGCCAGCTCAGGGGAAAATTTCCAATTCTTCATCTACTGGTCCAAGTTATGTTTGACTTAGGTTAGGAAAGATCTCTGCTTCACATACATGGAAGCCTGTTCCAGAGACACACATACTTGTCTTTCCAACATGTCCTATTTATGTTGCAGATGACATGTAGTCCCTAGATCAGGTAATTATGATGCTACTTGTTTTGCACATGTGCACCATATCTGTCACAGTGGGATCAGAGCATGCTTTGTGGGCTAGACATAGATTGCCTGTCAGCAGTCTGTAGGAGACTGAGTACAAGGATGGCTTTGAGGTGGTCTACGTAGGGCATGCTGTTTATGCCCTCTATTCTTTTTTGTGAGGAACTTCTTTTGGATGCTCGAGTTGTTGCATATGTCTGGTCAGGTACATACCAAGCCAAATGCAGCTGAACAATGACATCCTTGGACCTAGATACCCTTGCTTAAAAGTTTTTCAGCATTGAATGATTTCCTTACTACCCTAGACACATGATGGTCAAAGGCCGTGTTACTGTTTACACATATGTTTTCCCAAATCCTTGACCATTGGGTCTGCTCTTATGGTTTAATTATCAATGTGGTAGTTTCCAGGGATAACTGTCTTTGGAAAGGATACTATTATGCATTTCTTGGAAATGAGTTTTAAACCAAGGCTATGGCACCATTTATTGATTGGTATCAGGCCTTCTCAGAGGTTATTTGTTTCTTTGGGGGATTCTGTGACTATGCCTAGTTTGCAATCATCTGCAAACTTGGTCAACCAGAGGCCTTAACGTCAGAGAAGTAGATGCCAAAAAGGAATGATCCCAACACTAAACCTTCAGTGACTCCACTAATGACTGGCCTTTTTGTGGAAGTAGACTCCTAATCCTAAATTCTTGAATTCTATCTTTGAGCAAGATGGCTATCCAGCAGGTGACACAGGAGTTTATACCTAATTTCATTAGTTTGTCTACAGTAATCAAGTGGGGGTATTGTGTAGAATGTTTTGGCCAGGTCAATGTAGGCAGAATGTACCATTTTACCCTCATCCATTGATTTGGTGCCCTGCTTGAAGAAGTCTACCAGGCCGAGTATCTGAAGATTTCCTATGTCATTGTTTATAGTTATGATGATAATTCGTTCCATGGATTTGCATATTATGAGACTAGTCAGAGTTATGGGTCTGTAGTTGTCTTGGTCTGTTGATGTTCATCCTTGTGCAGAAGGGCAACAGTTGCAGTCCTCCATTCGCTTGGCATGGAGCCTGTCTGGAGGCAACAGTTATTGATTCTAGTTGTCCTGACAGGTCATATTTAATGCTATTAAGAAAGCATCATTGGGTATTATTAGGATCCATCAATGCAGTGTTTTTGGCCTTGCAGTATGTATTATGGACCTATTCCCTAGTGATAGCTTGGGAAAGCTATAGTTGAGGGTAGTCTGGGGGGAGGCCGGCTATTGCTGTATCATCAGGCTCAGTATAGGTGGCTCCATTTATAATATACTGCCTTTGAGATTACATACATGGTTGAAAAATATTTTGAGATTTTCCTTGGCCTGGGAGGTTATTTTTACCTCATATTTGGCTTTGGTTAGACTGTTGTGTCCCTGCTGGACTAGGGCATTGGGTGCTGACTTGGCTAAACATTGGCTAAACTGTTGACTAGGTTTATAAGGACCTCAGGGCCAATAGCCTAGTAACTTCCTATGATCCTATGATTAGCTCCCTGGGTTGCTTTTTTGATTGGTGAGGGAGTTTTTACCTTTGTGGGCATTGCATTTCCTAATTTTTACTATGACGTTCTTCCTTTTGTTATATAACATTTTGATGTTAGGATTCCACCAGGGTGGCTTGTTTTATGAGTTTGTCCTGTGATTATTCCTGGTAGCTACAGCTGACTTTATATTACCATTAGCATGATTATACATGATTTTTGTGAACAGTTTTGCATAGGCAACAGAGTTCTCAAGGTTTGGGGGGGGTCTGGACTTTTGCTAGGGTGCAACTTAACAGTAGGATGTTTGCCTTAGGATAATTCCAAAAAGTTCCAGGGTTAGCTGGGGTCCTGGGTTTTATTTTTATTTCAAAGCAGACCACATTATGGTCTGACCTAACTAGTGAGGACTTTGCATTGGGGTGGGGGTGCATTGTTCTCCCATGTTTGTAAGGACTAGGTCAAGGATGTAGCACCCCTTGTTGGTGTATGGACTATCTGTTTCAGGGTGTTTGTGTTTAGAAAATGAATCTCTGCACCTACATTTTTGGGGTTATGTATAGTATGGTAGTTACATTCACCAATGAATATGGTATTAAGTTGAATGGGGAGTATCTCCAGTGCATTTTAGTATGTGTTATGGGTTTTTTTGGGTCATAGAGGGGGGCATATTATTTGCAAGGATATGGTATGGGACTTTTCTTATGATAATTTGAATGTAGTGAACCTCAGTCATGCCGTACTGTTTGACCAGCCTTGAGATGTGTTTTTTAAATTGAGAGACCACCACCTTTTGTCCCTTTCTGTGTAGTAGCCGGTCTAAATGTGTGGAAGACATTATAGCCCTGCATTGCCAGGGTGCTTTTTGTGGCTTTAAACCATATCTCAGTGACTGTACAAACATCTACATTCTGCAATGTAAGGATAGCTTGCAAGAGTTGGAGTTTCCTGTTTAGACTCCTGGCGTTGAACAATAATACCTTTAAATTTTCTTGGGTTGGTTTTGCTATCTTGGAAGGTTTATCAAGTCGGCAATGCCTAAAAAGACCTTCGGGTGGAGAAGGTTTTAGTCAATATTTGAAAGCCTAGAGGGGACAGGTGCAGACCATCTCTGGAAAGCAGCATGGTCTGTCAACCATATGCTCCCAGGCTGACAAATATCGTATCCCTTCAAAT